>NC_072738.1:100564081-100740764 GCF_026930045.1 Uloborus diversus
GGGCACAAGCCAATTGGCGAGATACGAAATTATCATAACGTGGAACCGTAACATGGGTACAAGCTGATTGGCGAGAAAATTCACCATACATTATTTGTAAATATACAGGCGAACAAAAAGACCTTTTAATTTTTCTATTACGGGCAAAGCCGTGCGGGGTACCACTAGTAGTATTACATAATATCAGCATTATGCTTAAATGATGCACTACTTTTATCTCCCTTTTTTCTCTTAAACTAAGAGGATATCCGTGATTCGTATCCCCTCCGTTGAATGAAGGTCTCTTATCGCTCTTCTCCCCAATTAAATTGCGAACTCCACACTGTCACATCATTGGGATGCAAACTCTTTCTTTCTTCTGGTGAAAGAAGAGGATTTCAACGATGATGTTTAAATTATAATGCATGCATGTAATAGAAGAACCCTAATTTGAATCCAATATCAGTTGGCGGTTTTTCGAATTTAAGTTTTAAGTTTATAGATAACGAGTTGCATTAAAAATATATATATTTATTTTTTTAAATATATTTTTTAAGGATTTGTTAATACTTAAAGTATTTTAAGTATCTTTTAAAATATATCTATTCTATTTATGAAATATCACAATCATCATGTAAAAATAAAAATAACCATTGAAATTTTTGTGGGTTTGTTTTGGGAGGTCTTTTTTGTCTCTTTTTTGGACTGTCTCGTTTTGGGGAGTATTCCATAGTATATGAAGGAGGTGCGCCATTTCTCTTGTGCAATGGGCATCTCTGCCCTTACCCCTCACTAATTTACTCCTTTGCGTAGGACCTCGTTTATCCTGGTCCCAGATATCCGGAACAAATTTATAGAGTTTAGAAAAATTATATTCATTTAAATAATTATTTTTTAAACTAAAAAGTCGCCCGTCAAGGTATGGCGGGTGAAAATTGCTTTCACATTTGAACGAAGCCATTGACTGTTTGGTGATATTTTGATAGTTGACATTTTAACCCTCACTCCAGTGGATTAACTCTCAACTCCAGTAGGTAGCGTTCATTGTTGACCATTTTTTCTTTTCTTCATTCCCCTAAAATGACACAGTCTTACCAACAAAACAGTTAAGTGAACGGATTCAGTTCAACCTTGCCAAAATAAAGCATTTCCCTGCATGTCAAACATTATCAAAAAAAAAAAAAATCAAATTTTCATGCCGTGGCGCGAGTTTCATTGTTGATGACGTCAGCGTTACTCGATCATTGACAATTATATATATGAGGATGTGAAAGCAACAATGGAAATATAAATATGCCAACATTCACTTTTCTGTTTTGATAAAATGTACAACTCCCGCGTAGCTTGTTTAAAGAGTTACAGTAATTTAACAAACAACATGTCGTGTTTGGAGCGTCAGTCCGACACCACTGTGCAGCAGTGGGCGGATACAGCCGGCGGGCAACCGGGCATTTGCCCGGTGGGCCGTTCATGTTTGGGCCGCTCAGTTGCCCTGTCTACAAACAACAAAATGTAAATACCGCTACGCCGAGGGGGATGCTACACCACTTCAGTTTTTCAGAAATGGGGCCGAAAATTTCATTTTAGTAATGCAATAAAAAACAGGAAAACGTTGGCAGTATTAAAAAGTTAAAATACTTTTGCCCAATTGTCAGTTTCAGTTGCGAATGACAATTCACATTTACTTTATACTTATGAATGACAATTAACAATTGTTATGAATTGTATTTCATAACAACTGCAATGAAAGTGACATTTTTCAATAAATTTTTAACATAAAATGCAATCTTAAAATACAATTTAGAGCATCCAAAATACTATATTATTAAGGACTATTCAAGTAAAGACCTCCGAAATGTGCGTTTCTAACACTTTTTACGAAAAAAAAAATTCAGTATCCCTCGAAGGGTTCAAATCCACAGTTAGAGACTCTTAGTTAAGACAGTTAAATTTGAAAGTGATTACATTAAAAAAAATAATAAAAACATGGATCTCAGGGCTCGCCGACAAACCTACCCTTTCTACCATTCACCTTTCCTGTTTTTTTAATAAAAAATATCATCCTGAAAATCAGAGTTCAAGTGGAGAAAAATACACAGGCCCCCGAAAAATGGTTTATCTAGGAGAAAAATTAAAATACAGCGAGAGAGATTGAAAATATTGAAATAAATAGTCACGCCAGTGTTCTAAGTGTTTGAATGTGAAACAAAACTTTATCAAGAGGTGAAGAAGATTATGAAATTAAAATAAAATGTAGAGTGGAAAAAAAAGGCCTAAGATCATTAAGGTTATTTAAGATCACCAAAGCATCAGGTCAGTTCAAAAAAAAATTCTTTTTTACCTGCGGCCGCAGATGGCTTGCATTTCAAGCAAATTCAAAATTTTACTATGGAAAATTTAAGTCTAAATGGTTTTGAAAGAGAAAACTGTAGGATGGGGATTCTTTTTTAACAGTAACTAAAATAAATATATAAATAAAGATTGGGACGTAGCCAAAAGGGGGGGGAGGAGAGGGATCCAAAAGCTTATATTTTCCTTTTTTAGTCACCACAGCTAGCCTAAAGTGCGTTTTTAAAACTTTGCTTTTTAGGAATTCTCGGAAAAACGTCCTTAGTTTAACGTTATAAAAGATCGCCCACAACAGCGTGATTGGGATTTCAGCTTCGAAAAACTTCGAGGAGAACGTTTCCGGTGCAACCTACCTTGAAACTTCCCCTCCCTATCATTGAGCAGCGTCAGAAATTAGGGTCGAAAAAACTTCGGAAATCTCTTGAACATTTTCCCATAACATCATCGAAGATTGAAGCTCAAGAAAGGCAATTTTAGACAATCTAAAAAAAAAAAAGAGGAGAACCTCCGAATCTCCCTTTCCCTCAAAACAACATCATAGAAGAAGAGTTTTTGACCTATTCCCTAAAATTAAATTAAAACCTCAAATTAGATCTAGACACCAAACAATTTTTGTAACTGGCCATAATCATTTCCCCTATCTACGTACTTCGTTTCTCACTTTCAGATTCTGTATCAAGTAAAAGTTCATGTCATGGTGTCATGGACTCCCAGGTACACACCCAGACCTTTATATCTTCCACTAACCTCATCTTTTCACATTGAATATAACCCCTCTCTTTTTCCTTCCGAAAATCTTCGCACAGCTTTCTTTCATCCTCATGAGAATAAATTAATACACACCCTCTTTTCATTCTTATCCAAAGAGGGTTATCTTGTTTAGGGTTCTTAAATTTAAATTATGAACTCATGTAATAAAAAATTACTGCTGCTTCTAAAATTTAATAAACTGTTTTGTTTTCAGTCCTCCCCCCTCCCCCTTACCCCGAGAACATAGTAATTCACATTGTCTATGTTTGGTTTCACAGAATTATTTTTCATTTAGTGCCAATTTTTGGTTTTTATGCCATTTATCACGCAGCTTTATAATTATAATCATTCTGCATTTTTAATGTATTGTATTGTACTTCTTATTGTGTTTTGTAACATTCAAATTCGAACTGTGATAGGTAACGGGAGTCTCTAAGATGTATGTATATGCATAACAAAACCAAAGTACCGTCTACAGTTGCGTTGCTAGGATTTAGTTTCGAAAGTTTACCATCGATCTTCTCTTTTTATTAACGTTACGAAAGATATTTAAAACACCGTTTCCGAATCTACAGCATCGAAAGATTTGAAGGAAAGCTCCCGCCCCCCCCCCCCTCCCCTCATCATCATCAGTAAAGCACGTCAGAAATCTCGGTTTTAATGGTTCAATTTTAGAAAAAAAATAGGGAGAGCCCCTCCATTACTCCTCCTTCTAAAATCATAAGAGGTCAGTTAAAGTTTCGTTTTTGGAACTTAACTTTTGAACAACTTTCTATACCCTAGTTTTTTATCAAAGAAAGCTTAGAACCCAGTTTTTAAGACTTCATTTTAAGCAAATTTTTGGTGGATGCTGCTCGAATCTCTCCTTTCACTAACATCGCTCAAAATCTTCTAAAACAGCGTTTTCAGAGCTAAGATTTTGAAAATTTCCTGGACGCCATCTTCCTAACATAATTAAGAATAATATAAAAATCCAATTTTAGAGTTTCACTTCTGAAAAATTGCCAGAGAACTGCCTTTGAACTTCCGCTCTCCCTACATCACCAGAGATCATCTAAAATTGCGTTTTTAAGACTACAATTTAAAAAAATTTCCGGGGGGAGAAACCCCCGGACCCCTTATTTCTGTTCGAATGTTAAACTTAAAAATTAGATTTATATTGCTATTATTTAATGTAATGACTCCCATAAGCAAGAAAATAAATCGACTCTCTTCCTCTCTGTGTATTGCTGCATGTGTTTGAGAAAATTCAGGGGGCAACCCGCCTCCCTTATAACCTTTCTATTCTAACAAAAGTTATGTTAGAAGTTATTATTACGGAAATAATCAATGAAGCTCCAATCATTTAAAAATATTTAAATAGTTTATTCCCCCCCCCCTTATTTCTACAAACCAAGATTTAGCTTATCTTGTATCAATTGTTCACCATTAAAACACAGAAAGGATCCGTTCCGTTGATTTTTTTTTTTGAAAAAGTATTTAATTTTTAAGAATGATTTCTTCATATTTATGGGATATCGTTTCCCAATTGTTTGGTAAAAATTATTATTTTAAGAGCTATGGGGCCGCGACATCCTTTATGCCAGGGCCGATTTCTTGAACCAATCCGCCACTGCTGTGCAGTTGAGCTCTGAACGGTAAAATGTTTGTGAGAAACGATTCCATTCTATTTTCACATAAAGCATTGTTTTTTGCTCTAATAAGAGATAAGTCCACTTATTTAAGAATTTGTTTTGCTTATTACCCAGATCATCCGGAATTTTCATTTATCCGGATTGCCTATGGTCTGGATAAGCGGGGTCGTACTCTATTCGGCAATTACAGATTCTTTAATTCAATTTTAACGCCTCAGGTACTTCCTGCTCATTTACATCATTTTGGAATTATCCTCGGTAAATGTAACAATTGGGAATAATTCCGCCCTTCTTTAACATGATATCCAAAGGCAAGGCCGGATTTTCCTCCCCCCACTCAAGGAAAACCGAAATCTGCCGCCCTTCTTCCCCTCCGAGCCTCAACTAATTTATTATTACGCTCATAAATTGCTTTAATTTTCATGAGATGAATAAAAATTATATATATTATAATTTTACATTATCACTTTCTTCATCAAGGACTAGGGAAAAGCCTGTTCCGGTTTCTTGGTCTAACCATCGTTTCATGCTGCGTGGGAAAGTAAAAGGCTCTACAATTTTTTTTAACACTTATTTTTATTTATCTGTTCAATAATTTATTTATTTAATTTCGCATTTTTGTCACATATTGTACAAGCTTGCTTAGTTGCAAAATAAAGCATGAAAAACGTCAAATTCTAACGTTTTCCTATTGTTACTATGGAACCTAAAACGCGTTTCTTCAAATATCTCAAAAACTCTTTTCTGCAGATACAGTGAAACCTGTGTAAGTTGAAGCTATGCAATACTTTAGTGGTCAACTTAAACAGGTGGTCAACTTACAGAGGTTCATTTATATGATAAGGGCCCATTCCGTGCCTTAAAAAGCGGTCAACTTAGACAGATGGTCAACTTACAAGGGTGGTCAACTTCACAGGTTTTACTCTACAACCCCTTACCTTCTCATGGCAGTACGGGTCTGCCACCAAAAAAAAAAAAAAAAGTAAACATTTTTACCACTGTCTCGTTTGAGTTTTGGCTTGCAGTAAAAGCATCTAAGTGTAGTCCTTCTCGTGTCATACCTGATCTTTCCAGCCAGCCAATGCGATAATTATTACACCAAAAGTCTTAAATACTTCGGTGTTTCGTGAGCCTTTTGCCGTTACACTACCTGATCACAAATGCTCTTCTCATTCTCCAAACCAAAAGTTGGCCTTATTTAAGGCTCTTGTGTTTCGTGCTTTGAACATCTGTTCCTCTTCCAATTCCTTTTATGCTGAACCTTCGTGTTTTAAAGCTGTGGCTTTCTATCGTGGTTACTATCTTGGCATTATTGATTCGACTTATAATAAGCTAATTTTTCCCTCCCATTCTGGCAAGGTTTCTACTTAAAAAGCTATTGTTTTACCTTATTATCCGAAAATCAGTCATCAAGTTGCTAAGATTTTGAAGAAGTTTAGTTTCGATATTGCTTTTTCTCCTGTAAATCAGATTAAGCTTAGAAACTTGAAGCATCCCATTGATTGCCATAGGAACTGGGGTATTAATAGCATCTCCGGCAAATGTGGACTTGGTTACGTTGGACAGACTAAACGTGCCTCTCAAGCACCGTCTGAAAGAGCACGAAAATTATGTTAAACATAAAGAACATGCTCGTTCTTCCATCGTTCAGCATTGTTGTATACTTCTGGCCACTGTTTTAATTTTTCATTTGCCAAAATTATTTTTAAATGTTCTTTGGCCTGTGACCTCGATTTTTGGAAAGCTTACTATGTTTAGGAAAGTTCTCATTTTCTAGTCAATCATTTTTCCAGTATTTCATTTTTTCCTGATATTTGGAAGCAATTTTTATATTGCTTTTTCGGGTTGTTCGTTTTCTCCTACTCTTTTCGTTTCCCGGCATCTAATTGGTCGTTCCCCAGCCCCCCTTTCGTGCTTCAGTTTTGACGTGTAGATTGCTGATTGGTGGGTTGTCGTCTCATGTCCTGAATCCCTATTGGTTTACCTATTTGGTATAAATACCGGCATCCATGTGGTAACGTTCAGTTTTTTCACGACTTTCTTGTTGTCTGGTGAATGTTTTCACTGATGCCGAGGCTTCATTATAGCCTTGAAGCAGTTACTTGCTGTATTTCTTGAGAATTTGTGCTTTATCTTCGCTGGTTTTTCACTTAAATGAATGGCGAATTGCTTGACTCAGCACGACAAAACTAGCCATGGGGTAGATTTTGATCTAAAGTTGCTTCTCCCAACATTTTATTATGTGACTATATACAATGGTTCTTTAGCAAATTTTTCACAAAAATGTCTTCGAACGACTGTAGAAGATGACATTTTAGCGTATTGCAAAGGAAACCACAGTGTGCTTTCTGCAGCGTGTATGGCGTCATTTTGATAAAGAGCACCCCCCAGTCGCGCTTTCGCAGTAGAAAGAGTTTTCGCTGTTGCCTAAGCTTCAGAGAGAAAAAAGTTTCGGCTAAATGACATCAGTTGAAAACTTTGTGCTATGATATTATTTTTGTTCCATTCATTATGAAACACCATGAATTTACAATGTAGAAGGAGGGAATTGGAACGGCATACACTTGACTAAAAGGACAGCACCATGTCATGGATGTTCGCGACTAAGCCAACGTGCCCCTACGATCAACTGACCTCGGTCTACCCGATTTTAGTTGTATTTACATTTGTTTACTAATTTATTCATTCATTTTGTACACAATTAAATAATTCATTATTGCGTGATCTCAATTGCATCAAGTTTTCAAATGTTCAAACAGTTTTAAACGATCAAAGAACTATATTTTCAGAAGAAGAAAAAAAATTTCTCCAATTTCAATCAGTCTTAGGAAAGGATCCTGCAAAATCTACAGGTAGTCCTACATAAAACACGACTGCCTTCACACTCATTAAGTTCAACAAATTTTCTAAAAATAGCATCTCTAAAAGATTTATACTTTGACTTGAGACGAAGAACTTAATGGCGAAATAATTTAAGAACGGACATACATTAAATCTTTAATTGACTGACTCGCCATTCATACCCTTGACATTGACGAGAAACTATTAATCAACAGTACGAGAAAATAGCACAATATAACTTGTAATGCAAATTCTTCTTTCCAAAAGCAAATAATATTATCATTCCTTTCATCTTCATATTTTTCGATGTTGTTATAAAAATTCTGGAGTTTTTCATTAAGACACAAAATTAAATAACAGTACACGTGAACAGTTGTCCTCCAAACTTCCGTTCAAGGCAATTCTCTCGGCTAAGTCTCGTGTTGGGAATTAATGCTCTCTGGATTTATGTAAGAGCTCAAGGTTTATGTTACATGCAAGATATTGATAAATAACGTTAGGGCAAGTGAATGTTTCAATTTATCATTTTTTAAGTATTCTTAGGTGAAGGACGATACTTTTGCATGCAAAACAGGCTCTGTATTAAGGCCTTCTGTATTTTGAAGAATATGTCTTATTTCGTAAATAAGTTCATCTGTTTCAGTCCCCTCCCTTCTTTTTCAGCTTTCTTCATAATTGTCCTGTTGTCGGCTGGTGAGAGAAGTTTTTTAATCGTTGTCAAAATCAAAAATGACAAATAGTAGTTGTGGAGTTTAGTTGTTAACTTATTTTCAAGGCTTAAAACTAAGCGAAGGACCAGCTTTCTGGGTTTTTGAAACTTCAGGTACACTAATAAACTAGATATTATATTTCAGATCGTTTTTACAAAAGTCATTTGCAATTAGTTACTTTTCTGATCAGGGACGCCCTGAACTTAAATTTTCGGGAGAGCGAAGATTCTTTATTTGTCTGAATGGAATTCCAAATTTTGCCAAATGATAAAACACGTATATGCATACATACGTACATCTAATGAAAAGGGACATTCGATTATTTAAAAATTGCAATTATGTCTCCAAATTTGCCGAATGAGGAGAGTTTTTTGGACGTCCCAGTGCCCTCTCATTGGGGCGCCCCTGTCCCTGATACTTTTTTGATGGCCTCAACTCCTCTTAAGGTATTTTAACAATTTCATTTTTTAGTAAGCTGTTATTTTCTTGGTTATGCTTCGATTCATCATATTTATTGCAGCAAAGCTACCTGACATTAATGCTAGCTTTGATTTGTGTGCTCTATCAAAACTCTAGCAAAATGCAATTTTTATGCCGATTAGCCTTTTTACCCGTCTGATTAATCTCGTTTTGATTACAAAACAAATAAGATTCTTTACTGGTAGCAAGAAATTTTTCAAGCCTGCTTGAATATTGTGATCATGTTAGTGCACGCTCTTATTAGCAACTCAAATATTAACTGACTAGAAAGTCGCCTGTCAAGGTATGACGGGTGAAAATTGCTTCTACATTTGAACGAAGCCATTGCCTGTTGAGGTGAAAATTTTATAGTTGACATTGTAACCCTAATTCCAGTGGATGAATCCTAAACTCCAGTAGGCAGCGTTCATTGTTGACCATTTTTTCGTTTCTTCATTCCCCTGAAATGACAGTCTTACCGGTAAAACAGTTAAGTCACCGCATCGAGTTCAGCTTTGTCACGATAAAGCCTCTCCCTGCATGTCAAACATTACCAACACATATTCGCAACTCCAACAAACTATAGGGGGCACTGTAGTCACTGTCTAATGGCGGACGAAAAAACTAAAAAAAACGCACGTGGTAACGAAGAAAATGCTTATAAGCTAGTAAATTTTGTTCGTATGCATGATTTTTTCGCGTTATTCTTTTTAAATTAATTTTCAAAGTCTTGTTGATATTCTGACCCACGTAGAAAGAAATGAGAATTCAAGAAGCATTACTAAACGTCAAACATTAATGCTAATTACGTAGTTCGTAGTTCTAAGCAGCTATTTTCACGATGTTGAATTCGATATTTATCAATTCTTAATAAAACTAAATAATAATTGTGGCCTGACAAAAATAACAATTAATGCTAGAAAATTTAATATGACATTACAAATTATTACCAAAAGAAGATGATACTTCTTTGCTTTGCTTGGCTAGCGCTTATTCGGAACTCCAGCGCTCGAATACGCTACCTTGCGGTGATTTACAAAATTGCCGATGAAACTAAAACTTTGCCACGTTGCGTTCCACGTGTGTCTGTTGACGTAAACACAGGGAGTTTGTTCTGAGTATTTATTAACGCAATCGATGAGTCTTAGTTTGCTTTCAGCTACAGAAATTAATTCGTCCCTTAGTAGTATTCTCGAGCTTCTCAAAATAATGTTAGTTTTCCTTATTTCCTTCTAAAATATGAGTTAATTGAAAATGGTGAAAGCGAAAACTGGATTAACAAACTTGGATAACGTTATACAAGGTAAAATTTTTTATTGTTTTGTATGAATTTGTAAGAATATGAGTTTTTTTTTTAATCTTAAATTAATTTCACTAACCATCTTTTACAGCAGCATTTAGTTGGAATGGACAGTATGCAAAATATTTTCTTGAATACATTATCGTAGAACAAAATGAAAAATGTTTAACCGAGAAGGAATTTACTTTATTCCTTTTATTCTCAGCTGAAAGGTTGCGCCAAATTTGTTTAGGGTTATAGCTTTAGTATTGTGCGAGCAAAGTAGCCTTGGCGAGATTTCGCGTTTTTAGTTAAACCATTTTTAATTTTTATCATGAGTGGAATAAAATGGTAGTAATATTACAGAATTCGATAAGTAAAAAGAAATAATGGTCAATCAAACTGAAAAGAAAACTACCACCATATATCCGTAAGAATTTTGTAGATGATTTGCATAACATGACATAATTAAATCGTAACTCAGAAATTAGAAACATCGAAACAGAAAAATTTTAAATTAACCGATTCGGGAATTCAAGAGAAATACTTCAGCAACAAATGCAAAACAATAAGCGCTAGCCAAGCAAGGCAAAGAAGTATCATCTTCTTTCGATAATAATTTGTAATGTCATATTGAATTTTCTAGCATTAATTGTTGTTCTTGTCAGGCCACAATTATTATTTAGTTTTATCAAGAATTGATAAATATCGAATTCAACATCGTGGAAATAGCTGCTTAGAACTACGAACTACGTAGTTTGCATTAATCTTTGACGTTTAGTAATGCTTCTTGAATTCTCATTTCTTTCTACGTGGGCCAGAATATCCACAAGACTTTGAAAAATTAATTTAAAAAGAATAAAGCGAAAAAATCATGCAAACGAACAAAATTTACTAGACTTATTACCATTTTCTTCGTTACCACATGCGTTTGTTTTAGTTTTTAAGTCGGCCATTAGACAGTGACTGCAGTGCCCCCTATAGTTCGTTGGAGTTGCGAATTGTCTTGCATTTGTAGCTGAGTTATTTCTCTCGAATTCCCGAATCGGTTAATTTAAAATTTTTCTGTTTCGATGTTTCTAATTTCTGAGTTACGATTTAATTATGTCATGTTATGTAAATCATCTACAAAACTCTTACGGATATATGGTGGTAGTTTTCTTTTCAGTTTGATTGACCATTATTTCTTTTTACTTATCGAATTCTGTAATATTACTACCATTTTATTCCACTCATGATAAAAATTAAAAATGGTTTAACTAAAAACGCGAAATCTCGCCAAGGCTACTTTGCTCGCACAATACTAAAGCTATAACCCTAAACAAATTTGGCGCAACCTTTCAGCTGAGAATAAAAGGAATAAAGTAAATTCCTTCTCGGTTAAACATTTTTCATTTTGTTCTACGATAATGTATTCAAGAAAATATTTTGCATACTGTCCATTCCAACTAAATGCTGCTGTAAAATATGGTTAGTTAAATTAATTTAAGATTAAAAAAAACTCATATTCTTACAAATTCATACAAAACAATAAAAATTTTTACTTTGTATAACGTTATCCAAGTTTGTTAATCCAGAGTCTTCGCTTTCACCATTTCTTCAATCAACTCATATTTTAGAAGGAAATAATGAAAACTAACATAATTTTGAGAAGCTCGGGAATACTACTAAGGGACGAATTAATTTCTGTAGCTGAAAGCAAACTAAGACACATCGTTGCGTTAATAAATGCTCAGAACAAACTGCCTGTGTTTACGTCAACAGACACACGTGGAACGCAACGTGGCAACGTTTTAGTTTCTTCGGCAGTTTTGTAAATCACCGCAAGGTAGCGTATTCGAGCGCTGGAGTTGCGAATTAAATTATCATGCCGTGGCGTGAGTTTCATTGTTGAAACACGCGGGGTACTCGATCATCGGCTGTTATTTATATGAGGATACTATTTTTGGTAATAATTTCATTGAATATTAAATTGCTACGATAACATTGTTCCGTGACAACAGTCGTCCCTTTTCTTTATAATATTATCCGTTTTTAAGTAGCTTACATGTCTTGTTCTACTACTCTACATTAGAAAGGGGATTCCTCTTTCTCATACTGTAAAAACCATAGACTAATAATAAGAGTAGACCGAGCTTTCCCAGACTTGCTGATGAAAAAATTGGTTCATGGATACATCATGTGACTGGTGGGAGGCTTGGCAGAAACTTTGGCAGCATGGTTACTAGATGGCTACATTATCTATAGATTGGCACTCGACATGTATTTTAAGACGTAATGTGTTTTTATTATAATTTTTTTTCCAGGTGCAGAGATTGAATGTGTTTGTTTTAGTTATGCATTATTTTGACATTAGTAATTAGTTTTTGAACATAGTTTTCAGTAACTTTTATTTCATTTGGAACTGCTACGTCAGCGTTGGCGTGAACAAAATGGTGTAAACGTTTTGCGTTAACGCAAAAATGTACTAATCGATATCTTAAATTGAAATTGTAGGTAAAAATCTTACCGTTTGCCGATTCTTTTTGGGCGCTTGCATCTTTAACTGCTTAGAGAGTTATTGAAATTGACTAAAGAAAATGCACAATACTATCTAAACGAAAAACTCACTATATTAACAAAATATTTACAACTTAGGTTAGAATAACAAATTTACAAATCGGACTCCATAAAAGATCATTCTTCCGTGTTCCATCAATTCTATTTATTTTATTTCTCGCGGCTGTTGATCGTCTTCTACGATTAACGCCCGCTGTTGCTAGGATATCCACCAGTCACATGGTTAGGTTTATGAGCAGCAAAAGGGTTGCCATAGCTCGGTCTATTCTTATTTTTAGTCTATGGTAAAAACCATCCAAATTTCGATGTTGTTTAATTGTTTTGGCGGTTTGGAATAATTGCTATATTTAACAACCTTTTCTCATGCACATGCGGAGCCAAGAGCAAGGTATAAATGGTAGAGATGTGCCAAGTGCAGACGTCAGACAGGTAGGAGGAGCAAATCGCACGTACGCGCTTGGCGCTTATTTCTCACAGTACGAAAGATCTTCCCATCCGAAAAATATCTGCCGATTGTCCTTCTTTTCTGCTCTCTCGTGTTCTGTAACAATAGAGATGGGTGATGTCGGAAGTTCCAGTGGAAGGATATCGCTTGAATTATGATCGGTGATCTAAGTAACCAAGTTTTAAAGTAATGATGTTTTTATTGGACTCTATTGGTTCATGGTTGACTCATTCTATTGGCACATGGCAGGAAAGATATAAAATTAATATTTGATTCGGAAAGAATGAGTGTGAAATTATTTTGAATTTTGGTTCCGTGGATTTGCCACTTGTTAAAAATTCCGGAATTATTTCACAATCAGAAATATAGCAATGTTTTTTTTTTGAAGTGAAGTGAAGTGAAACATTAGTGCGAGGGCTTTGAACTTACTCCCAAGTACATACTCCTAATTGATTCCCCTAATTCGTCGAATCAATTAGTCAAATTTTCCTCTCAAAAAAATTTTTGAGAGGTCGCAGTGACCTCTGGTGACTTCCCATTGGGGCGACTCTGGAGGGGGAGAGCGTAATTTCTTACGTTCGGCGCCAGAGCCCGTAGGTACGTTACTAACTCCAACAAACTCTACATTCATATTGGAAAAGAAATTCCATGCTTTAAAGTTTTAAAAGTATAACGTTGTTTTACCTCTTGGTAGTTAACCAATTGTTTTTCAAAAGGTTCATCATTATAGTTGCGGATAAGTGTGGAATCTTATTTATTTTTTTTTTCTTGAAATAGGAGGTTCCTTGTACCAAAAGGTGAAAATTAAATGTTGATCTCTATTAAAATTGCTAGTGTAAAGCTGAAGCTGTGTGTATGGCTACTGACAGAAAACATGCATAAAGCAAGAGCAGCAGGATGTAAATATATCAGATTATTGATTGACAAATTCATTGATTCTGGTCGCCATTATCCTTAGGGGTTATTCATTAATTACGTAAGGGTCTCAAGGGGAAGGGAGGGTTGGAGAAATCTCTACATACCCTTACTTGGGAGGGGGGGGGAGCCCATTTTTACGTGATATTTTTCAAGTTGATATTTTACATTAGAAATCTCGCTGTCAAGTGGTTTGGCTGGGATCCTATTTCATTTGCGTCTGGAAAGTAAAAAATGTATCAGGATGAGCTGTTTTTTTTTTTTCTTTACAAAGAATGAATAGTGTAAAATATAATTAAAAAATCGTGCTAAGCATGGCATGCTTTATTTTTAATTACTATCGCATCAGGAAAAAAAAAAAAAAAAAAGTCGGAAAAACATTTAGTCTAGATTCCAACTTTTTAGTAAATATTTCTTTACACTAAAAGGTTTTTTTTTTTTTAAATAATAGTGAATTTAATAACGATTCCAGTGGTGTTAGTTTCGTTCTTTCATTATTCCGAAAAGCGAAGTGGAATCTTACGTAAGAATAGGGGGGAGGGGTTTGAAAAATCTTACGTACCCTTACAGGAAGAGGGGGGTGGGTCAAAAATTGCCAAAATCATCCTTACGTAATTAATGAATGGCCCCTTATTCCTTCCAGTGCAGAATGAAGGCCTCTCTCGAGATGTTCCGGTCTGCTCTACTTTTAGGATTTCTCCCTTTTGCCTCAATAAATTTGACAGCCTCATCGCTCCCAACGACACGGTGACCCTCTCTTTGAGAAGAGATAAAATGGTGGGAGTGAAGACTTTCGTTGGTGAAAGTGAAGTTGGTGTGGTGAATTGGTGACTCCAAGTCACGTGATAGATTTTACAGAAAAGCATTGGAAGAAATCAGGTTTCTTTCGCTAGTTTCACACAAAACGTGTCAACCATTCGTCGTTGTTGAGTCACGTGACTTGAGCTCTTTGCCCAAGCTTTTGCTTAGCCAATGATTAGACTTGTTCCCTCCATTTTAATTCCTGCTCTAAGTGATCTCTTGTAGTTGTATCTCTCTCTGTGTGTGAGCGTGTGTATCAAACGCGATTGAGAGAAAGTGAACTTGGAAAGCATGAAGGGCTCACAGTTGCAAAATTTCAAACCTAGTGTAAAACACTTCCGGTATTCAAAAGTGACAAAACCGTAATTTTATCTGCATGACAAACATATTTACAGGCAGGGGTGCCCATCCCCCCCCCCAAGTTCAATGGTGCAAATTTCCCTCCAAAATTTTTCTCACCCTGTTTTTATTTTTTATATTTAGCTCTCTTTTTTATTTTATTTATTGTTTTGAATATTTTATTTATTTATTTATTTATTTTTAGTAATACAGTCAAACCTCGTTATCGCGACACCCGGATTTCATGACACTCCAGATGTCACGTCACTTTTTCGAAGTCCCGAACCTATGCCACATAATTTTAACGTTAAGTAGCTCCGGATTTTACGACAGTCTTTTTGGTGCACCTCCGGTTACGACGACACTTCGAACAGCGCCGACTGGATCAAATATTTCTTTGCAATTGTTAAATTTTCTGTAAAATAATGAAAACATCAGGAAATGTTTGTTGTAGGAACTTCGGACTCTGCAAGAGGTTTGACCAGGCATGACACCTCAAGAATGGTGGGGGGCGAGTAGATAAGTTCTGAAAGGTACAGGTTTCATATTTTGACAAGAGGGACAATAGAAAGGAATTCAAAGCAGGTGGAGAGTCTTGAATTAGTTTCTTTCTTGCTGATACTTTCGTGGAAAAGAGGAGTGTTAAAAATGCTATTGAAAAGTTATTTAGTTAGAAAAGTTTTTAGTTACACAAAAAAAAAAAAATAATAATAAGTGAAGATTTTTTTAAGAAAAAAATATTTTTGTTATATCTACCAATAATTCAAATTTACATTAGTTAAATCTAATTTAAAATGTATATATAGATACTACTATTTTCTTCATTAAATCTAATTTTAATGTTAACTAATGTTTAATTATGAATTTTTAAATATTCCGGTTATGACGTCGCTCCGGCTATGACGACACTTTGTTGACAGTCCCAAAGGTGTCGTGATAACGAGGTTCGACTGTAATAATAATTATTATTTTATTAGAAAAGTTCTATGCTACGCCAATTACTTACACACACACATACACAAACTAAATAGGTAAATGAAATAAAAGATGAACAAAATAAAATAAAAAATAATAAAATAAATCATTTAAATTAAAAAATAAATCAACAAATAAAGTTAAATAAATAAATTTAAAAAATTAAAAAAATCCCCACCAAAAATTTGATGGCGCAACTTGCGCCGTAATCTTTCCTGTGGGCACCCTTGTTTACAGAAACAAATCTTGACAGCAGTTACTTAAATTTAAAATTTAAAAAAATGAAAATACCAAGAAATTCTAAGTAAGATTGTTGCTGTCCAAGTTCAAACCCAACACAATTGTAAAATATTGTGAATTAAATAATAATAATAATAATAATAATCTGAAATGAAACTATTTCATTACATTGTAAAAACTATTCATTACCCTTCCTGGAAAATAATAAACAGCTAATATGCCTAATTTCTGCTAGTAACATACCTTGCAAAAACTTAGGAACGTTTTCCGCTAAAATACTGTAACCTTTCTGAAGAATTCAGATATATCCCTGGTTACAGCCAGTTATGTCTCTGGAACAATCAGAGAAAACTTAGGTAGGTTCAAAATATTGATTAGCCACCCTCCTGATTTGCCAAGAAAGCTCCAGAAGCATTATTGTAAACAGGCCAAAGCTAAGACAGAATTGCAAGTATAGTACCAAGCATCTCACTTGACTGCAACTCTCTCCAAAGCCACAGAATCCAGAGACGTATTCGCTCTCATTGAGCTTAAACCAAAGCCGATATGCTTAACAAATACGCTCAATTCATCGTTAAACTGGTATCTTAAAATATTTTTCACAAGTGAAAAGTCTGCATTCAGTCAATTTGTAGCAACTCATGAAACTTTTTCGCAAGGATACTTGATTTTCAGAGGAAATTTGTGAAAACTAGTAAAATCCCGGTATGATCCACGAAAATAATCAGTAACATTTCTATTTTTTTTTTTTTCTTTGGTGCATCAGATATATCATCCCATTTGTCAACCTTGGTATGTAAAAAATATCAAAACATATTTTTAAAAAACCTTGTGCGATACCCAGCAACCACCAGAGTGACGCGAGGAAAGCTATTAAAACATTCATATCTGAATTCAAAACTACCAATTCGTCAAATTTTCCGAATCTCCTATCTCTTAATCAACTAAAAATGTTAGTTCCGTAACTTACATAAGAACAAAACGTATCTTTGCAATGAAAGATAAGCAGCTGCAGTACTTGACCAACTCATTAATAACATTGCTTGACGTGAATCTGGCGATAGCCACTCCTTCCCGGTGCAAGTTTATTTTTACTGAGGTCTTTGCTGAACGATAGTTATCATCATCATTTCCAGAATCAAAAATACAAACCAATATTTTATCTATCTTCATAAGTTTACAATCCGAAATCCAAGGTTCCTCTCAAGGCTGAAAATATTTTTAAAGTCTTCGGACGTTGTTTTAAGGGATGAAAGCACTCGAATATACAAAGAATGATGCAAATGACTGCGTATTTGCGGTCATTTCTCATGCAATGAAATTTTTGGATTCATTGATAATGATATGAGTGAATTTTGTGAACACTTCTCAAGCACAACATTGAGATTTGGTTTCAAAGATCACATAGTCCGTTGCAGAAGGACGTGTTGCAAATGCAGTTGAAAATCTGATATCTTCAATGCGATTTAGTAACTAGAACTGATTAATAAGCGATGAATATTAGGGAGCACACGATTTGGTTTCAAATTTCATAAAGATGGTCATCGGCCCGGTAGCAGAAACAGTGCGATGCAGATTCTTGAGCAAGTCTGCAGACTATTTTTTAGTTGGGAGAGAATTTTTTTTTTTTAAGTTTGAATTTCAATGAGCGAAGAATTGTACACTATATTTTACGAGATATAATAAATCGGTAGTATTGTACTTGTAGTGTTTAGTTTTATCATCTTATTTTTAAGTCAATTTATATTTTAAGGGTTAGCTAATGTCGGATTATTTCACAAACTATTTTTGGAATTTTAATCTGTATCGAAGACTGCTGGAAAAAGTTTTGCTGTTGGGGTCATTGGCAAAAGGACCAAGGGCCTATTGCAAATGCAGTTGAAAATCTGATATCTTCAATGCGATTTAGTAGCCAGAATTGAGGAAGCGATGAATACTAGTGAGCCCACGATTTGATTTCAAAGGTCACAAAGATGGTCATCGGCCTGGTAGCAGAAACAGTGCATCGCAGATTCTTGAGAAATTCTGCAGACTATTTTTTAGTTGGGAGAGGAAAAATTCTAAGCATTTTAATAGAAAAAAAACTTGAATTTCAACAAACGAAGCATTGTCCTGTATTTTCCAGGATATAATCCATCGGTAGTAATGTACTTTTAGTGCTTAATTTTAGCATGTTATTTTTAAACCGATTTAGATTTAACGAGTTATCTAATGTCGGGTTATCGCACAGACTATTTTTAGATTTTTAATCTGCGTCGAAGGCTGCTTAAGAAAGTTTTGCTGCTGGAGTCACCGACAATAGGACCTTTTGCAAATGCTGCTAGAAATCTAGTATCTTCAATGCGATTAAATTAATAGAATTTATTAAAAGGCACGAATGTTTGTGCTTCCCATATCTGATGTAAAGTTTCGTTTATTTATTATTATTCTTTTTTTTTTTTACATTACAACAGAGCTCTAATTATCCGAGATTATTATAATTTTATTTACCAACATTTCAATAATTGGAAGAAAAAAAACCTTTACCAATTTTATTTTTACATGTGCAGCATACATAATTCTTTATTTATGATTGCGTTCAAGTCATCCATGCATTGACTTTCCAATATAAGGTTTAGAGTGAGAGACGCTGCACTTATGTCCCTATGAAAAATAAAACAAGAAATGTTTTGGTGAGATTTGCGAAGTTCTTATTTTTGTCCAGTTCTGATTATTGTTTTTGTAATCACGATTTATTTATTCATTTACTCATAGTTGGATTTAAAAACGGTGCAGTTATCCAGTGACTTCATATATGTTCGGCAACTACTGATGAAGATTGATATTTTAAAGTATTGAAAGAGCAAGAAACATTTATTTATCTTTCAAATGAATTCCCATGTCTATCTTTCTACAAAGTGGTTCGGTTCCCAAGGCAGTTCACGTGGACCTCCAGAGATGCATTTTAAAAGGAACCCATAACAACGAAAGAAAAAATTGTGGATGCATAAGTTGTAAGTAGGATACATTTGAACACGTTATCACCATGCTAGACACAATGCATAAAATAAATGTCAATGTACTTTATATAACACTCGTTTATAAAATAGGAACATAGATTAACAAATTATACATTAACTAGATGGGTTTCATGGACTTGAGAACATATATGTAACAGTACGTAAATGAATACGAGTGGCGTGAAAATGCTAGCACAGGAAAAATATGCGCATTAAAAACATACACCTTCAATCAAAGTTTTCAATTTCCTGTGAAAACAAGCTCTAAAAAATGTCCATAACAGACAAGGGCACAGCAAGGGATTTTTTTAAAAATAAAATTGGCCAATCCTAATACGGCAGTTAGTTCATGTACTACCTACCCCCTCCCCCTGTGCTGCCGTAATGGAGGCCAGAGGGTCACCGAGACCTCCTGGCCTCCATAACAATTCTGTACTTCTAAAATACGTCTGTATTCTTCTAAAACAATTTTGTGTAACTCTTTTACATTTTCATTCCATAAACATTTTGAAAACAAGTAAATTTAAAGCTAGCAATGCTTCTTTGAATTTTTTCTAGCAATGTGTAGTTTATTTCTCAAACGAATTTTATTCCGAACTTTATTTCTTTAGGCAGTGAATTAATTAAGAGATTGAAAAAGAACACTTTTTATATGAAGAACCAATATGTTTTTCAATCAAAAGAACATGAAAGAATCAGATGCGCAGAACAGTTTTTAGCCTACTTTCCCAGTAAAAGTCAGAGAAAGACGAAAAAAGCATGAAAGAAGGTTTAATGCATCTTGAAAATATTACAAAAAACAAAAAAAAAAAAAAAAGGTCAAAAATAAATAAAATTTAATTTGAATTTTGACATCTTGAATTCAAATTATGTTTTTCGCAATCACGAGTGTGTGTATGTAGGCGTTTGTCTTTGTGGGGGCGGGTATGTGTGTTTGTGTGTAGGGGGTATGTGTATGTGTCTGTAGGCATCTGTGTGTACAGGCATAAGTGTGTAGGTAGTTGTCTGTATGAATGTGTGTGGGGGGGTATGTGTATGTGTGTGCAGGCATAAGTGTGTAGGTAGTTGTCTGTATGAATGTGTGTGGGGGGGGGGGGTATGTGTATGTGTGTGCAGGCATAAGTGTGAGGGTAGTTGTCTGTATGAATGTGTGTGGGGGGGGGTATGTGTATGTGCGGTATAGGCATATGTGTTTGTGTCTGTGTGCAGGCATGAATGTGTGGGTAGTTGTATGTGTTTGTGTATGTGTGTAGGTGTATGTGTTTGTGTGTGTATGTGTGTGTGTGTGTAGTTGTGTATGTATGCGCGTGCGTGTAGGATATGGATGCAACCTGGCGACGGCTTTCGCTATTGGAGCAGCATCCTGAGGAGCCGGTCGACGATGATGCTGCAGAGGGTGGCGGTGAGAAAATAAAATCATAGGAACATCAAAACAGTCAAATGAAAGCAATAAGCAATAAGATCTAGGCGAGGACACCTCATTCCTATATTTTATTTTTTGATTTGAATTATTTTTGTTCAATTTTGAACAGTTCAAAAAACTTAACATTTGCGTCTACGGCGAAATTCAAGGCAATTCCGAACTGTGAGGCGAATTTGCTTCAAACAAACTTTGTAGGGAAAAGCTTTTGATGAAAAACATGTATCGTAAATATCTTTCTGATTTGAACAATTTTCCGTTCAATTTAGAACAGTTCAAATCCTTTAACATTAGCGCCTACGGGGAAACTGAAAGTCAACGTAGATTCCGTACTTGAAGGCGGATTTACTTCAAACAAATTTTGCTGGAAATAGCTCTTGACGCCACAAACTCCAGACTACAACTCCGAGAACTTAGGGGCACCTGACTCCGACTCCTGTTCTCGACAGTTAATCGGACTCCGACTCCCCGACTTCGATTCTGACTTCGTAGCTTTGGCAACACGGAGGACAAATGACTGACTCCGATTCTTGGATATTCGACTCCGACTCCTTTATCCCAAAATGAGATTGACTCCGACTCTGCAGCTATGGTTTTAACTGTGAAATAATTATTGTTGATATGATTTGTTTTTATTTTCACGCTAAAGTTTTAATTTAGGTATTCAGCTTTCGGCGGATAAACTCGAAGTCATTTATGTTTCTTCATAAAAATATGCGCAGAAGATTTTTTTTTTGAGCAATCACGATTGCTTATTGTTCTCATTTGACAGTCCTTGACGTTGGGATTATTTTTCAGCTTAGACCAGCAGCACCACCGCCCACCGGCGCGGCGGCGGCACGGCTGCTCTGTTCCTGAGCACTGTCCCCCGGAATCCACTTCTGCTGGGTGGTGGCGTCCATGTCCTTCACACGCATGCTCATACACACTCGCCAACGCGTGAGCGCCTTTACACACATACACAGGACTACGTGCACTCACTTAAGCCTGCACACACACAACTATACACACATAACCACCCAGGAGGAGGGACATGCTTGGGGGGGGAGCCATTTCTAGAAACAATAACTCTAATGAGTAGGGTCTTGTCGCAACTCGTGATTGCGAAAAACATAATTTGAATTCAAAGTTTCAGAATTCAAATTAGATTTTTTTTTTTATCGACAATGAAAATTATTTCTTTAAGTTGACACTTATTTATTGTACTTATTTATTTTGGTTAGTGCATTAATTCATTAAAAAATTAGTTTTGGCAACAGGAGAAAAAGAAACGATTTTTTTTAATATATGATGTATGTTTATTTTAATGAGCTTATTAAGTTTAATTATTATTTTTTCATTTTGAAAGCTGTTAAAGAATTTTTTTCAATGGAAAAAAGTATTAGCTGCTTTGTTTAAAGGTGCTGAGGAATATTTTATTCCTGGAAACCAGCTTAAAATATTTAAAAAATATGTTTGAAACAATTTGCGATTTCAGCCAATTTTGAGAATATTGATCAGGTACTAGAAAGTAGTACGGGTATACGGGAACGTAGGCTCGTTTAGTTCTAGACAGAACTTCTTTTTTCTTTATAAATCTCTTATGAATTGGCATTCTCTAAAACGCAACTGTAATTTTGTTTTTTCCTTCTCGGGAGTGCAAAACTGTCAAAACAAACTTACAGTTACAAACACGAACTGGATGTTAATTTGAATGGCATCTCTGAAACGACATTACAATAAAAAGAATGTAAAATATTCATTACATTTCTTAGAAACATTTTAAAACAACCTTTAAAAGTGATTACTCAATTTTAAAAACCAGAGATAGTTATTTACAAAGTTTTGAGAAATGCAAATTTTCACTCTAACTAAAATTTATTTAATAATCATTCATTCTCATTTTTCTGTACATATGAGGATTTGAAGTGAAATTAACTACATTTAGAAAATTAATTTTCAATTATTTTTTTCTTTGTACTATATTTTTAATAAACGCATTTTCTTGCTGCTTCGAGCAATTCTGTACTTTGACGCTCAAACTGCTCGATATTTCATACTTCGCCTTATTTAAAATTTAAACAAAAAGTTGATTTTTTCCTCCAAACAAATCATTATAATTTGCTTATATCAGAGCAAAGTTAAAAGACAGTACAGAGCTGCAACAATTTAAATTTCAAGTATATTTTGCTTTATTGTTTAGAATGTAAGAAAAATTAACAATTAATGTGTAACAACATGAAGATCAAACTATACAGTTCTACTGTATCAATAACTGTATAATTTTGAATGCATTATCGTCAATTTAAACCATATAACCAAGGGGATAAAATATATTCTAATCTTTACTAATAATGAAGCGGAAAAAGTTTGTGTCTCCGGATCTCTGTCTCTCTGTCTGAATGTCAGTTACGCGAATAGCGCCTAGACCATTTGACAGATTTTCATGAAATTTGGCACAAAATTAGTTCGTAACGACGAGTAAATTAACATCAAATGATCGAGTAAATTATCATAACGTGTACGAGCAAATAATCACAGCATGGGCAATCAAATGATTATAGGAAATTGACGAGAAATTAATCATCCATTATTTGTAAATATACAGGCGAACCAAATGACCTTTTAATTTACGACTACGGGCAAAACCGTGAGGGTACCGCTAGTGTCAAAACATTTATCAAAATGTTTAACAACGAAATTTTCAGAAATCAAATTTGCAGCAACTAAATACATAACTATTAACATCTTTTTCAATTCAATGTTGTCTAAAAGATGGACATCGTTTTGAGAGTTAGTGGTAAAATTAACTTTGTAGTTAATTTTGAATCAAATTTAGCGAGTTTTTAAATTTAATTGACTTAGCATATCGTTGTAACTTTACTCAAAGCAAAAAGTTTGCTCCCAATATAAATTTAACCAAATTTTACACGAATATAGTGGAGCAATATATTTCCAACATTTCGAAGTAAAAAAAAAAAATTATTTTTGGTGGAAGCTTCTTGTGTACATTCTCTCTGAAAAAATAACTTACTTATCAAAAAAAAAAAAAAAAAAACTTGTGCAGTATTTTATTTCAGATTATGTAGAAAATTTACATTAATCTTTTGTGAGGAAGAGCTAAAATATAATGGGGTCGTTTCCGAAATTTTAAAGGGATTTTTTTCTGAAAGAGCATGCTTAAAAACGTAGCGTTTGACCATTTTAAAAATAATTTAACAAAATTTACTTAAAAAAAAATATTTAAACCGGTGCGAAGACTCAGTTTCATTTTTAATGCTTCTGCACATGACATCACAAATGATGAATTGTCATTCTCTGTTACCATTAGCGCAGAACGCAATATTTAATTTACTTCTTTACTCATATGTAGTGGCAATGATATAGTTGATAGCAAGCGTAGAGTACAATATTTAATTCGCATCTGCGTTATCATAACCTGGAAATGCGGTAGACAGCAAGCGTAAAAATTCAGCTCACCAGTGGAATGCGCCAAAGTACATCATTTGTGATGTTATAAAGACCATGCCTTGTTTGAAAAATCGGAGATTTTAAAAACTTAATTAAAAAATAACTGTTGGGAAAATGAAAGTATTTTCTGGGTTCGTAGGTTTTTTTTATTTTTTTTTTTTTTTTTTTGATCATTCTATCAACTTCGGTGACTAAAAGTAGTACTTTTGACTGAAGGAAACAACCCAATTCCATCTTTGTATTTATTTTATTTTAATTAACAGTAAAATTAGTAAAACTCACTGTTTTTTACAAGTCATTAGCGATAGACTTGAATCCATATTAAAAAGAAAATAGCAGTTTAAGTCAGAAATTTTAAAAGTATGAACTAACTTAAAAAGTATTGTAGACAATATTTTCATTGCAAATTGTGAAATATTTACGAGTCTTGAATTGCAAACTCAATACTTTGCCACCAAAAAGTTGAGTTTTTTTTTAAACTTTTTTTTTCTTTCTTTTGTCAGAAAACAAATTACTTGTTGAGTTGGGTTTATAATACAATTGTAATTTCTTTACTCTATCATAAGATTTACTTAGCCCAAGTTTGTTTTTAAGATTGCTCACATTTTATTCATTCCTTCCATCCCTCCCCATCTTTTTTTTTTTTTTTTGTAAGAGTCATTTCAGAAAACAATTTGGAGCAAAAAGTATATTACGAAGTAAAAAAAGGAAGAAAGAAAATTTGAAAGTTACAATGATTATTACAATCTGTTGACTTGATTAGACATTTTTTTTCTCATATAGAAAAAAAACATTTCAATATTCAAATCGTTCTTACAAATTATAAAACTAATTAGAATAATAAGTAGGTTTTGAAGGGTTATTATTTAAGCATTTATAATTAAATTAATAAATAATTATTATTATGATTCTTTTAATCAGATCTCATTTTTTTCTGAATTAAAATTATTAATAACAGTAAATTTATTTAGGGTGAAATAGTATATAGAAAATTCATATGGAGTAACTAACAATCGGACTTCCGTAAGTTTTCCGATCATACGTTTCAGAAATAAATATTCATTTTACTTCGTGTACAGATACGTTGCAACAAACTTTCAACTACGCACCTTTCGATATTTTCCTGCAGATGTTTTGTAAAAACAGGCGAAATGTCAGACCAGAAACGAATTTCCCAACTCTTATTTTCGTCTCAGGTGGGAACGTATTTTTAATCAGTCGCCGGGTTATGAAAACATTACATCAATTGCCTAACAGCTAGCTTGTTTAAAATGACAATCCCTTCAAGTTTCATGACATGAATGTTAGTTGAAGATTCACTTTGTATTTTGTGTCACATGTGCGTTTTTATGATACAGAATCAAGGACTACTGGTTCCTTGTTTCGGTTTCAGTTGTTTTCGTTTTCACCTTAGCTAACGTCGTACTTAGGCAGAATGTTGTATTATAGGATTCGTCTAGGGCGGCAGAGAGCCAAGGCTGGCTTCTCCCCTCCCCCCAAAAAAGGGGGGAGAAGAAAATGGGGGGGGGGAGAAAGAAAAGGGAAAAAAGGGGGGAGAAAAAATCAAAACTGTGCTTGCTGGAATACAATTCAGTCAATTTTAAGAGCCAGGACAGAAAATACCAAAAGAGAAAATTTTACTCAATCTTCATGTCTTATCTTATTCGGAGTCCCCCCCCCTTTTTTTCTTTCTTTTTTCCTTTCCTTCTTTTTTTTCTTTTTTTTGCGTCATTGTCACCAGGCCCCCCAAGGCCCGGGCCCCTATTTCTGACTAGGCTGACATGGCTTCTCGTCGGGCCTGGATTCGTCAGGCCCTTACTTTTTTTTCGAAAATGATATGAAAAGCCTTCAATAACAGATATTCACAAAGTTATTAATGCACGAAATGGCAAATTAGTACATACGTTTTTTTTTGAGGGGGGGGTCCCCGCGATCGGGGCTGTTGCTTATCCAAACTTTTTCTTCGTAGAAAATGGAATTTCTTATAACCCAGAAATATGTATGTAGTATTTTTACAAATTCTGTTTTGTAACGTTGATGCTTTTTTTTCCCTCTTTATCTCTCTCTTTCTTTTTTCTTTGCATAAATGTTATTTTTCAAATCCTCATATGTCCCCAAAATGTTAAAAAGCTTCTTAACTTTCATCCAAAATTTCTTGAACACTTTTGGTGAGAACGAAGAAATTGAGGACTTCATAAAAATTTTAGCCGAGTTAAATCAAAATCAAAATTATTTTTTAATGCTTTTTCAAAAGTCTGTTTTTGTCCAAAAACATATGAAATCTGTTCGAAGCTTTTGTACTATTAAAATGTATATCAAGTTCATGACGAAGAAAGTATCTTTTTCCGGTACAACGTCAGACACATATATCAGTAACTCGGGGCAAGAACAAACAATATCAGATTTTGACCATGACCAGTTTATGAAAGAAATCTGTCCATGAAGCAGCAAACTTTTCGGTACAAACACAATCAACAACCATTATTGAGTCATAATTATCACGATTACCTAAATCTTTTAATTTTTGTTTTTACAACAACTTGTAATTTTATTTAGAGATAATAGAATTAATTTAGGTTGAAATTTCTGTACAATTTAAATAACATAAAACTGCATCGCATCCCGGCAACTAAAGTGATACAACTCCCCCCCCCTATAAAAAAACAGCATTGTAGAAAATCAAAGTTTTTATTATTTCTTTACTAATAATAAAGTTGAAAGTCTGTATGATTGGATATCTGGATGTTTGCTACGCGCATAACGCCTAGACCGTTTGACCGATTTTCATGAAATTTGGCACAAAATTAGTTCTTAGCATAGGGGTGAGCACTTCGAAGCGATTTTTCAAAAATTCGATTTTGTTCATTTTCTATTCCAATTTTAAGAACGTTTTACCGAGCAAATTATCATAACATGGATGAGTAAATTACCAAATTATCATAACATGGAACTGTAACAAGGGCAAGCAAATTAACATAGCAAATTGGCGAGAAATTCATCATCCATTGTTTGTAAATACACAGGCAAACCAAATGAGGCATTGAGAAGCAAAGGGATGTAAGTGGATATTTTCAAGTTTTGAGAAAAACGAGTTTGAAGATAACGTCCTAGGTAGGCTTTCACTTATTATTTTTCTAAAACATGCCGTACAGCAGCACCTACCTATGCTACTAGTATTATGTCTTGCCCCAAGACAGAGGAGAGGTTCACCTACCATTTGTACTGGTTATCTCCAAATTTTTAATTTCGCCACTTGTATCCCTTTGCTTCTCACTGCCTCAAATAACCTATTAATTATTAATTTGCTACTAAGGGCAAAGCCGTGCGGGTACCACTAGTAAGCAACAAAGCAAAGTACTTTTAAGTCATTTCGTCTCAAATATTACAATACAATTCGCAAAAGAATTTTGATGTGTTGTTGGTAAAGCCCTAGATTAGCGGACCATTTCATTGAAAATGGCTACCAAAAAATGAAGTCTTAGTCGCCAAAATGGCGACTATATGTTTCTTCTTTTGTTTAAAAATCATATCGTATATCGTGCTGTAACAACACTTCCAACCCTGTGACTTTCAGTGCATCAGTCGACTTCACCTTGTCAATGTAACTCAGAATAAACTCTTTTTTAAGCTTATATAGTAAAACCTGTGTATAACGATACTGTCTATAACGATAACCTGTCTATAATTTTTTTTTTTTTTTTGGCTCCAGCAAAATGTCAGCGCTGAATATATTTAAAAAAAAAAATGACTGTCAAAAGTGGCTACCTTTTTTGTGACTCTCGTAGCCAATGGCTACTATTCAGAATTTCCTTTTCAGATGTTGGTTAGTTTTTCTTTCTTTCTTTTTTTTTTTTTTTTTTTGTCTAAATTAATAAAAATTAATAATGTGACCTTGATGTTCGAAAATTGTTCTTCTAAATTATGAAATGACTCGTATAATGATATGTCATTCTTGATTATATCGTTTTTACGATTTTACGACACCACGCACCAGTTATGTAAGTTAAATTGTGCGAGTTTTATGGCAAGAAAGAGCATTAAATTTAGGTTTTTAATCTATAGCTAGTACATTTTTCCAAAATTTTGAGCTGTGCTCTTTCTTGATGTAATCTCTTGAAGTGTTGAAATTGAGCAAGAAAATATCAACAAAGCTTTACGATTACACTTCTCAAAGCTGATATTTTGGACATTAGTCGTTCATACTCTAAGGCACAGATATTAAGGTTCATTTATCTTTACTAATAATAAAGCTGAAAGTCTCTCTGGATGTCTGAATGTCTGACTGTCTGGATGTCTGTGACGCGCACAGCGCCTTGACCGTTCGGCCGATTTTCATGAAATTTGGTACAAATTTACTTTGTAGCATGGGGTGTGCACCTCGGAGCGATTTTTTGAAAATTCGATTTTGTTCTTTTTCTATACCAATTTTAAGAAAATTTTTCCGAGCAAATTATCACAACTTGGAATAGTAAATTATGAAACCATCATAACGTGAAATAATATGGGCGAGCCATTTAACGTAGCCGATTGGCGCGAAATTCATCATCCATCATTTGTTAATATACAGGCGAACCAAATGACCTTTTAATTTTTCTACTACGGGCAAAGCCGTGCGGGTGCCACTAGTTACTATATAAACCAACGATCAGTATACTTGAGCTACGTTGCACAAAATTTCAGTCAAATGTAAGACATACTTCGCCTTAAAATGATATTTTACAGGGGAAGGGAAGATGTGGAAATGCATTATTGTAATATAATAAAGGTTATAATGCACAAAAAAGCGGAGAGGGATAGATACCTTTCGAAAGTTTTGTTACAGTTCTCATTGAATAATGAAAAAGCATAACTTAAAAAATATTACTTGAAAAAGGTAGAGTGCTGACTGGTGGTGAGGAAGTCGAACTTGTAATCGGAAGATTGCGAGTTCGATGAATGAGGTGATAAAGCATCTTCCCTCCAGAACGAGACCCCGCAAAACAATAAAACAAAACGAGCTGATGTGTGCATCACATAACTTCCTTTTACCCCAATTTAATGTCATTTTCTCATTATTGGCAGTTTTAATATCATTCAATAGTAATCTCTAAATATCACCAACAGTGGCCAAATTAAAACCAAATTTAAAAATAAAATTTTTTTTTCAAAAAATCGCCAAATTTGTCGCCAAGTTGGCGACAAAATTTGGCAACCAAAAGACTGGCGATATATCGTCAAGTGTCAGCCAAATTATATCACCACTTGAGATTACATCGAAATTAACAATGATTTCCCGCAAAAAAGGGGCAAAAGACCCCCTTTAGAGCATTCGAATGCAACCAAAAAGGAAGGTGCACAACTAGACCCCACTAGGAGTCTACGTACCAAATTTCAACTTTCTAGGACATTCCGTTCTTGAGTTATGCGACATACATACACACATACGCACATAACATACGTTCATACAGACGTCACGAGAAAACTCATTGTAATTAACTCGGGGATCTTCAAAATGGATATTTCGGGTGTCTGTACGTTCCTAGGCACATATCTACGTGTGGTCGAGTTGAAAAAAAACTCAACATTCATTTGGGGGTGAGCAAAATGGAAATTAAGGCCGATTTTCGGGTGAAAATTTTTTGGCGAATACAATACTTTCTTTTTTGTAAAAGGAAGTAAAAAAAGAATATCTAGCACCAGCATCAAGGGCGCCCATATGGAAGGGCAAGGGGGGCTTGAGCCCCCTCCCCCCATTTGAAATTAGAACTTCCTTGCTTTTAGTATTTATTTCTTTTCAAAAAGGTAAAAACATTTCTTCACCAGCAATTAATGAATAAGTTATTAAAAATGCTAAATTTTGATAATTCTTATCTGTACTGAAATCGGAGAAAATATCTGCCCCCCTCCCCCCCCCCCTTAAAATTTTGCATATGGGCGCCCTTGCCCAGCATTCATTTGAATTTTGACGTCTTGAATTCAAATTAGGTTTTTCGCAATCACGAATCATCCCTACTCGTTGGTTCCTACGTTTCTTGTTTCTACAAATAGAATGGAATGGAAAGGCCAAGAAATTTGCACCCGTCATATTATGACTGGTGATTTTCAAGAAAAGGAAGAACGAGGCATAGCCATTAAAAAAAAAATGGTAATTAGGATGCGGTAATAAAGGTAAAGATTTTATGGCCGATATCCACCAGCACACTTATCATGAAGATTATTTACAGCGTATAACTTTGTGTATTTTTATTTCTTATCAATCTTAAATGATAGGAATTGGTAATCTGGAAATTTTGTATTTAGAAGAAGTTTTGCTTTTTAAGTTCATTCTGTGGATGTTTCTTTCCTAAAAATTTGAAATTTTATACCCCCCTCCCGCTTCTCCGATTTAAAAGTAAAATCTGCTTAATTTAAGCCTTAAATAAACGCAAACGATTTGTAACCATGGCGACAAAAAAATGTGTTCTCTTAATAAACATTAAAACAACAATTTAGACTTGTTTTCGTCGTCGCGACAATCTGAAAAATCAGAGCAACATCACTTTTGGTCAAGTGAGGATGAAAAGCAATTCGCGATTGATCAAAAAAGATCTAAAAACATTCACCTAAAGATTTCAGTGGAGCAGTTTGCACCTTGATCGCCCCCCCCCCCCTCCCTCCCCGGTACCTGGAAATGCCATTCCAAAAATGTATGCATTTCAGATTTTTCTAGACATAACATTTACATCACGAAAGGTTTTAACCGCATCAAAAGTAATTTTGTTTTCTACAGACAGATTTAAAATTCGTTTAAAAATCAGCCTTCTGACTGTACCATTGAACTTTTATCACTTTCTAAAAGTTCCCGGAAGCGGTGTAAACTGGATCAAACCGACTTTTGCATCCAGTCAAATGTTTATTGACTCCGTTTTCAGGGTTTGTGTACCTTAACTTTCCCAATTTTTTTCCAAACAATTCCTAAAGAAAATAGTTTCTCCCATGAAGTAAGTTGTAACTGTTATTGTTGTATCGATTTATGTATTGGAATTACCGGGAAACACGTTTTGTTCTTCTGAGATTAAACGGCAAAAATTGGAAAATTCTTTAGCCGCAAATTACTTAAATCTGTCACCACTTTTTGAATAAGTGGAAACTTTTTTTTACTCAAAATGTAAAAGGATAATTTTTTTTTCTTTTCTTCAAATTTGTACTCCTAAATACATTAATTGATGAAAGTAATATATTTTTGACAAATAAGTTCATAGAGGACACCCCTTGGATTCGGTGGAAAATATGCTACTAATTATTTAACTCCTTTTGTTCTCTTTAAGTTCATTAATTTATTTTTTGAATTGGCCATCGAGTGGTGTTTGGCAGCTAACTTTTTAATCGCTATATCTTTTATTTAGTCGCCCTGTGGCCGGTGTTGACCGCTATTTACCTAGCATTAGTAGATCGTTGATTAAAATGTAACTAAACAAGCACTGACCACTGAGTGTATCTAGTAAGCATACAAGTGTCAATAAAAATATTAATATTCCTTCATGCGATAGTAGGGAAATGTGGGGCAAAGGAAATAGTTAAGATGATTGAGCTTTTTCAAATGAACAAATGTGAAATTTGTTTCGAAAATTACAGTTAAAAAAGAAAGAACATTGTACTTTTTAATAAAACTTGCATTGGAACACCGTTTTTTATTTTTGGAACTGAAATTGTGCCTTCAAAAAAAGTGGAAAATTTTTCACTTTTTTTTTTCATGGGGCAAAGTGAAAAAAGAAATATTTTCAAGTCAAATATTTTCTATTGGATTGGGAAAAATATTTTCGAACAAAGTAATGAGTAAATTAAAAGATAATCAATAAATGTAAAGATGATGAAACAATAAATTAATTAATTAATCAATTTTACGTAAGGAAAAATAAAATAGCGAATGAATAAGAAAATAAGTGAAAGAATGAATTGATAAGTGAATTATTAAATGTAGGAATGTAAATAAATTAGTTAATAACCCATCCACTTTGCCCCGCATGCACTTGACTAATTGTGAAAAACATTAAAAATACAAATAAGCTAAATATTAACTAAATATATACTGCACCGAATATTAGAAGTACCCAATTAATATTTAAAATGTTTGATAATATCAAAATAATTTTTGACTTACAACAAAATATTACAATTTGAGTATCAAATTTTGAAAATTGCTAGTATTATCATATGCTTTGATTTCCACAGGTAATTTTTTCTCGACTGGAATAGACTGCATATATTACTATATTACTATATAGTTAAAATATTACTCGGTAAGCGGCACTAAAAGCGGAGTAAATATTTAACCATTTCACTTTGCCCCACATTCCCCTACTTAAGAAATTCGACATCTGAGCAAAGTTTTATATTTGTTACAATTAACATCAAAAGTACTTTTAAAACACTAAGAGGAATACATTTCTACGAACGCATCATAATGTTACTCATTTAGTGAGTTAGCTCTCTTACTCGCAATTAGAAATGCAAGCAGCTCCGTTTCGATCATTTCACAATGCGAGCTCGCTCACCAGATATTGTAAGCTAGCAGAAGTGAGTTCAAGAATATACTCGTATATTGTGCTGTCAGAGGTGCTCATCCTTCCTCAAAGGTCTCAATGGTCTAAGCCTCAAAGAGCAAGGGTACACTCCCAAATACCACGAAGACACCCCCCTCAATCTGAACCACCCCTAAAAAAGAAAAACACCCCTGGCTAAATTAAACCTCACACCAGACCAACCCACATACAGATTGCTATGGATTTTCTATTTATTTTTTTAAACTTTAAATAGATAATACACAACGCGAAAAAAAGGGAGGGGGGAAATAAGTATGTCGCATAAATTTAGAAACATTACCGCTTCATGTGATGATAGCGTAAGTTATTGTATCTTATCAAGATCAAGAATACTTTTTTACACATACAATCTAAATGTCTATTTTGCGTTTTTTCAACATTATATGAGATAGTCTCTGAAATGAAAATATTCAGGCATTGCAAAACGTTTGCAATAATGTAATTCTCTAGGAGAAAAGATAGAAGGAATCTATACACAATATGAAATAATCAACTTCCCTGTATATCTAAAATGAAGGGTACTTCTTTAAGTCAAATGTATACAAGATTTTTTAGACAAATCTACTTTCACCCAAAAGTGTATTCTATAACATTAAATGAAGTAGAAGAACGATCTTTATCATACTAAACATTAAAACAAAAAATAATATCACGTGGAATGAAATGCGGATTGTTGTAAAAGATTAAAGAAATCTAAGAATTTTATCTGGTATCAATTGCTTGAGTTAAAGGAAGATGGATAAGAGAGTTTTCCAAAGAAATTGACTGGTAGTGGAAGACTAAAGACTTTCTTGTAACAAGTGTACTTGATGAAAGTATTCCGAAAATTGCTTGTTTCCGCTTGTTTTATTTTTGAAATCCATTCAATGGATACCAGCTAGCACATGTGACAAGGGTGGATTTTGGAGGAAGATGGGGGATTATTCGAGTTCAAATAGCAGGTCTGGGCTATTACTATAGCTGTCTTCTAGTATTTTTCGAAGTTGAAGTCTGCCAAATCGCATCCTTCGATTGCATCGGGGGAAGTCATAACTCCCATTCTCACTTCCTGGATCGACGCTAGACATTTGACAAGATACCGGCAATTATTTGGGGCAAAAAAAAAAAAAAAAAAATCAAAAGGACAAAAGTGTCTGATTTCAATTGTTCGTTTTTGCATCCTCATTGTAAAATATCTACTCTTTTTTCAATGTGAAATATAATGTCATATACAATAATCAGAACCACGTAAACCTGCACCAATATTTTAAAACATGCACACACCATGAATCACAAGCCAAAATTAAAAGCTAATGATAAAGAAGGTTATTTTACTTACATGTTACGAATGCAGCTTCCTCGTGAGATTCTTCGAACTTTTCCTTGAGTTTTACGTAAAGGACTCCGAAACAGTTCATTACTCCAAAAATAGTTCCATTGGTCCAGAATGACGCCATGCACACCACCCACCCCCATCCTCCATCGGGGGGCTGGAATGCCCTGCTTCTGTTCCCTTCGGAACAATTCGAGTTCAGCGGCTGGACGACATCTTCTGATTCTTTGGCCAACAGCTGATCTTTGGCTTCGGGTCTGATAGGGCTACTGGAACCCGGCTTTCCCATGGTAAAGAACGGGGCGAAGTGACCCTTTTCACTGTGAAAGCACTTGTTTATTTATTTATCGGGGAGATCAAACTCAAACAGCCAATTAGGGCAATCAATTCGAAGATGTGTTTTTGTTGTTCTTAATGATCAGTTCTTTCTTGAGCAGCTTTTCTGTCATGATTCGGTAGAGTCGCGTGTCGAAATGCACAGATAAGAACTCGGATGTATCGGTGGTCAGATCCAGAACTCTTTTTCCCACCGGCTGACCGGGCAGACGATTATAAAAGAGGGATATTAGCCACTAAATGGAGCAAGGACGGGACCTTCGCGTATCGATTAGCGACACAGCATGGACTAGCAGTTTTGAAGAGAGTAATCTTCTCTTTGACTGCTCTTGTTTATAAATAGTCCTCTCTCCTCGCTTCGCATCCGTGCCGCTTCCTTCAATGCGTTTTTCTCTCTCACGTACATGACGCAATATCTCCCCCGGTTGCTTGCTCCTCGATCCAGATGGCAGCACCATTCGTCCGACGGAGCCGCCATCGATTGATCCTCGCCCAGCAACATCTGTCCGGATAGTGTCTATCATTCGCGATTTAGCAATAATACTCTAAAAATATCAATGGTGCTGAACGGATGCAGAGGTGACATTTAATTCGAATAAAGTGCACTCCGAGCAGAAAGTTTAATTCTCGAATTGTGCCACAGGATGTCATTTAGGGTTACAGGCACCCTCTAGTTGTGTAGGGCAGGGTTGAGGAGCCGGACTGATTTTGGGGTAAAGGAGTCGCAGTCGGGAGTCGAATGTTTGAAATTCCAAAAGTCGCAGTCGGTGTTTATCCATCAAATTTCGCAACTCCACCAGTGCTTACGGAGTCGGAGTCGGGGGGGAGGATTGATTCTAGGGAAAAGGAGTCGGAGTTGAAGACTCTGAAATTCCAGGAATTGGAGCTGGGATTGGTAATTTTTCCTCCGACTCCGCAGCCCTGGTGTAGGCTAGACCGATTAAGAATGCACTGTTGCAGTAACTTCCCCCTCCATGAATTCCCAAAAAGAAGACGACTGGAAAATGCTGTATTTGTCCACTGGTTGGGAGTGCTTATCACTGTGTTAGAGCATTTTTCCCTTCATTTCAACCCCCCAAAAAAGCTCGTCGCAGAATCTCAAAAGAACTCCCAACTTTTAAAAAATAATTACACTTAAATCAACTACAACGTTTTTACAGTCTCATGCTAAGTGCAGTTTTTAACGATGTTGCAAATTTTTGAAAATAAAAAAGCGCTTAAATGTTCATCCCGTTTTCCCTCAAAAGTTTCAGCTAAAATGTTCAATAACTCATGACCAAACGAATTAATTTTTTGTAGCAAAAAATAAAAACACGATTTCATTCAACTTCAACTTACTTAACTATACCAAGTGTTATTTCAGCTTTCGCATTCATTTTGCGATGTTTCTCCTGCGTCATGCAGTCTTTCAGAAAAGTGTCATCTGAAAGTTTTCAATGTTTTCGAAACGTTTTTTTTTTTTTTCACTGAAACATTATTTTACGTCATTTTCAGAATAAAGTACGTGAAGCACCTTTTATACGTTTTTGAAGGGACTATGAAAAAAGCGTACAAACGAAAAAACGCATAATAAGTATAGGTTAATGTTTATTAAACTTTGCAGGGACCAATTTTAAAAACGCATAATTGATAAAAACGTATAAAAGAGAAACGTATAAACGGTGTTTCACTGTATTTATATTTTTAAAACTCAAATCTATTTCGGGTGTTATACCCCAGAAGGGTGTGTAGCCAGTCCCGTCACTCGTGGCCAGCCCCGTCATTTAAGGGAGCCTGGAGCAGGGGTGCCTCGCACTAAAAGTTTTGGAAGGGGCAAAATTCTTAATTTGCCGATTAAAACTCAGTTTTACCAAAACACAAAAACAAATTTTAAAAATTAAAGGAAAAGAAAAGAATTTCAAAGTTATAATATTATCCCTACAAATTTGCCGAATCCTCAACAAAAGTTAGTAGAATAAAGATATTTTTGGAAGATCCCAGTGACTTCCCATCTTGGTCGGGCGGGGGGGGGGGGCAGTTGACCACCCCTGACATTGAGTATATATCCTTTGACCCCCTCCCCCACCTCCCGGAAAAATTTGAATTTACCTACCCGTGATGGATCGCTCCTCCGTTCAAACAAAACCGTTCAAAAACGTTCAGACAAAACCGCACTTGTACAAAACAGAAGAGCAAATTTCATAGTACTATTTTGTTGCATTCTTATTTGATTTAACCCAATTACTTTTCAAAACATTTAAGTGTTTTGTTTTTTGCTCATTAGAGGATGGAAGGCTACAGATTTAAGTAGCTCGGAGACTCCTTCCCAGACGATAATGCATCACGTTGCCACATCTTTTTAGTAATATGTATAACTAACGAGACAACAAAGCCGTACATAATGCAGAGCGAAATTATTTTTCATTGTCTCGTGGAGAGATACAGCGAATATCAGCAGATTTTTTGTTTGGTAAAGGATTGCGCAGATCACAGTGATGAGGAAATTTCAATTACATTTGACAACGCGTCCCATACCCCTTTAAACTACTATTATTTCATCGGTCACTCTTTGGCTGCGTAACGGATGTTTGTGAGTATTATTTTTTTATTTCTTAATTCAACCGCAGCTTCAAAACAATCTTAATTTCATGGGCGCCATATGGGGGGGGGGCTCAAGCCCCCCCCCCCCCAGAAATGAGAACTTCCTTGCTTTTAGTACTTTTTTCTTTGAAAAATTTAAAAACATTTTTTTCTCCAGCCATTAATGAATAAGTTATTAAAAATGTCAAGTTTTAATCACTCGAAAATGTACTGAAATCAGTTTCTAAGGGGAAAATATCCTGATAAACCATGGGTAAAATATCTGAGCCCCCGCCCTCCTTTCCTTAAAGTTCTACAAATGGGCGCCCGTGGAATTATTTTATTTAGAACGTGCGATTTTAAACAATTAAGAAATTGTTTTCGAAAGCAAATACTTTGACAGTGAAATCTATTTCCAATTTTTCAACTATAAATAACAGATTGTGAGAAAAAGATAAATTTATTATTAATTTTTGCTGCCCCCTTGGATTAGAAAAGAAGTTTATAGCTGAAAATGCCTTACTTCTTAGTGAAACCGGAAATGTTCACATAGCACAAGTACTCTTCACATTGTCGTAAAACAGAAAAGTAAAATGGCTCGATTTCTGTTTCAGTTACGTAACGTTTCAAGAGAACGTGCACTCCATTTGGGTAGAATATTACTCGTAACAAGCAGGAGCTACTTTGTAAAAAATAAAATACTGTAGAAAACCTTTCAGAACTTTCTCATGCGTAAAAAGTTGGAATTCCTTCAGATATGAGTATCTAAAAATTCACTAGCTTGTAAAAGTCGCCGGATCTGAGTTTTGAGGTGCAGCAGCTGACCTAATCTTCCGTAGGCTGCTCTCGTTCGTGAAAATTAATCCCTAGTAAGATGTTAAATTGTTAATTTGAAATACATTTTAGTATTTTTTTCACATATGCAGGTAAAAAGAAAGAATAGTGATCGACTTCTTGAAAAAAGTATAATAGTGATCAAGTCCATAAAAAATGCACTTTCTAAGGATGAGATGAAAGATCGTAGGCAAAGAAGCGGTGTGCAGGATCAAGTAGAGCAAAGTAGTCATACATCAAATACTGTCCGATATTTTAACGCGAAACCTTACTCGAATTTGCGCATGCGTCAGGTCTCTTCTGATTTTATCAAAACAGGGGTGATAGCAAGAAGGAAGTAACGAGCAAGCAAAAACTGAATGCATCGAGAAGTACGCTTCCATAAACCATCACCCCTTTTTCAATTGGAACCTTTCGCAGCTGCTAGTCGCGGAGTTCGAGAACAGACAGTAACGGTTTACATCTTTGAAACAAACAAAGGAGTGGGTGTGCAATTTTTGTCTAAGACATTTTTAATTCAGGTTTAAGCTTCAAATACAAAATTGCAATATTTCATTTAGTGAAAAAAGTCGTTTTGTTTGCTTATGAAACATTTTAAAACCTGGACACCTCTTTAAACCTCTCTGAATTTTTTTATTAGAATTTTCAGCAGATTGACCGTACAGAAAGTACCCACATGCCTCAAGAACACTTCTTCATTAACAGCTAAGCTGAACTCATTTTACAAATATAATTATTTAAAATAACTTAAGTGAAATGGGGTAAAGTGGTCACACAGTGGCGGCTCGTGGGAGGAGCCAGAGGGTGCCCGGGCCCCCTCACTTTTTTCAGACAATAATTTATAACCTTTTTATTTATTTTCCTTTTTTTTGAGCAATCACGATTGCTTATTGCTTTCATTTGACTGCTTTTGACGTTCCTTTGATTTTTCCCATGAGCACCCTCCGCAGCATCACCGTCGACCGGGTCCTCACGATAGCGCACCTATAGCGAAAACCGTCTTCAGGTTTCGTCCATATCCTACACTTACACGCATACATACACGCACCTACACACATATACATATATACGCCTACACACACATACATACACCTACACACATACACAAACACATTCACACACACACACCTACACACTCGCATACACACGACTACCCACACACTCATGCCTGCACACAGGCACAAACAAATATGCCTACACACACATACACATACCCCCCACACACACCTACACACATACACGCAACAACCCACACACTCATGCCTGCACACAGACACAAATACACATACCTACACACACACACATACCCCCACACACAAACACACACGCTTACACATACACACACACTCGTGATTGCGAAAAACATAATTTGAATTCAAGATGACAAATTTCAAATTAATTTTTTTTTTTTTTGTGTGTGTGTGTGTGTGCATAAGTGCTTGAAATTTAAAAAAAAAATGGATTGTACCGTATTTTCCTGCGTAATCCACGGATTATCTGTTAAAAAAGCGTAAAATTAATGATGTGTGGATTATATGCTGCCGCAGATTGTCTGTCTGTACCAGGGCTGTTTAGTCGGAGTCGGACTGATTTTGCGGTAAAGGAGTCGGAGTCGGAGTCGTTAGAAAACATGCCGACTCCGACTCCGGGCTTCTTTCTTTCTTTCCTTTTCACTCACTCTCCTTGCATTTTTTAAATACTGAATACCAATCGGTTCGATTAGGTACATGTATAAAAAGATACTAATGAGAAAATAACTGCCATTGTGGCAATCAACTAGCTTGAATGCTTACCGAACTTTCTGTAGCCGTCTCCTAGTTTGCTTGCTTTTTAACTTAACTAACAGCAACTGTCAGCAAACGGTTTTGTTGCCTAAAATTTTCAAATAATCACTTTCAAATAAAAAAAATATAGTGTTTTGTTCGATCTCAGTTATAAAATAGTAAAAGAAACGTAACAAATTAGTAAGTCGAGGCCCGTAGCTAAGGTTGAAACGTTTAAGGGTGATCGGCATATTCAAAGAAGTTCTGGCGCGAAAGTATGAATCCAAAAGATTCGATGAAATAATCTAATGTTTTTTTTTTTTCTTTATTAAGACTGTTTCTACAAGCTTGGTTCTCACTACAAACAAAAAGTATGGAACAAAATAAGTGTAAATGATTTCTTGATTACAATACTCAGTAATTGAAGTTAATCTTAAAATATTCATATTAAGGTTAATTCTAAAGCAGTCAATAAAATTTAAATTAAAAATTTAGCGAAGAAGAAATATAAGTATAGTAAAAGCTATTCGTACAAATTTGTATACCGCCGCATTTTGTGTAAAATAAGCTCTGACGTATATATGCCCTATTTTCGTTGAAATTTTATTGATGAAATATAATTTAAAATATATTCGCGAAAATTTTCAGAATTGAAATATTTATATTTTTTATAAACTCTGAAATTAACTTTGGGTGTCATCTAACAGATGGGTGTCAACCCGGGGCAAACCACCCCCTCTCAAGAACTTGGATTTAGAAAAAAAGCTTTTTTCCTCTCAAGTTACAGCTTACAAAAATTGAAAGTACACGATTTGATCAATATCTATTTGTTAAACATTAAAGGGGGGCAAATAACAGATAATCCTTTTCAAATTTTTTAAAAAGGAGTTTTAAGTCATCTCACTTTTTAACTCGTAACTATTGGAACATTTGATTTTTAAATTGAATTTCCAACGTTGTATGCGTCTTGGGTTTACAATAAAAAACAAAATGTGAAATTTTCATAAAAAGGAATTAATATTTCAATCTCTGTTTAGAGGTTTTCCCCCTTCCCCTGAAGGTAAAGAGGGAGTTGAAAAAATACAATTTAAAAAAATAAAAAAAAATCCGGAGTCGGACTCGGAGTTGTAGTCGGAGTCGGGCGTTTCAAAATCCAGGAATCGGAGTCGGGGTCGGAGTCGACCATTTTCCTTCCTACTCCGCAGCCCTGGTCTGTACCCTGCCTGTATGTTGTTTATTTTACATATCTAGAATATTCTTACGCGATTCCGGCTATGTAAAATAAGCAACATACAGTAAAAGGAAGAAGCCTTCATTTGCACAAGATTAGACCGTTTGCTCCTTTCTTGACTTTTTGTCTTCAAGTAATTAGCCTACTATAATGATAATTGAGGAAAGAAATCATGTTTTTAGCTTTTTTTTATGTATTAGTTTTAAGTATACCTTAAAAGTAATTACTTCTTCACGTTTTTTATTCAGTTGCTAGCATTGTATGTTAAAACAAAACTTCATTTTTTTGCATCGTATTATCCGCCGATTATACGCCGCCGCGGATTATAAGAAGATTTTTTTTTCTTTTCAGGTTGATTTTAGGATCTTCAAAGTTTGTTTACAATTGCGTTTTTGCAACTGCAATTTCAAAAAATTGGAATTGGGAGGAGGACATATTGATTTCTATTTAATTTTCAAAAAAAAAACTATCGCGGAGACTTCCGGAGCTCCATCCTTTACCCTAACGTCTATAAATATGGCCTATAACCGCGTTTTAAGGCTTCAAGTCCTACAAATTTCCGCGTAGTCCCTTGTACCGGTCTTTCCCTTAACATCACCACCCAAGACCGTCTAAAATTGTGTTTTTAAAACTTTGAAAAAAGAAAAGAAATTTTAAATTACTTGCCGAAAAGTTTAACTAAACATTCAAAAGATAAAAGTTAACCTAAATATTATGTGCTGATAACAAGTATATTGAAATATAGTATGTAACAAAAAAGTTTTTTTTTTTGCTCTGTAAAAACACAAAGAGAAAACTTGCACTTGATTTTCTGAAAGTCATCAAACTATTGGGAAAAACCAGGTTAGCATTCAAGAAACTCATTTATTTTTGAAGAGAATGGTATATGGGAAGAGACAGAATATTAATTTTTACAATTTAAGAGTCATGTTCTCTTTTTCCAGGAACTCACCTTATGACAGATGTTATAAACATGTATTGTTTTTAATGCAAACAGGATGAAATACAATTGAGCTAAATGTAATATGTAGCTCAAAATTAGTAAAAAATTGTATTCCTATGTTCCTATAATATTTTATACATTTTTAGCACTTTTTCTGCAACTACAAGTTTCAATCAATGTTAGTAGATCAACTTGTCTCAAAAAGATTTTTGTTAGCTATTAATGAAATAGAAGCTTAGAGCTCATATGCATTGAAGAATTAGATAAAGCTTGATTTAAAAAAAAAATCCTTTTGTTTTTTAACGTTTTGATTTCAAAAAAATTGATCTTTTTCCACCGCACAGTTAAGCACACAAATTTACTCATAAATAACTACGATCAATTATACTCAAAATTACTACATAAAATTACACTCCCTGGCCAATTTATTAGACGCACCGTTGTTGTTTTTTAAGAAAAACTGTTTTCGACGAGGTTTATATGCAGTACTGTTATATTTAAACCTTCTAACGGCAGGACCACTCCCACTCAATGTTCAACTCCAGTTGACTGTCACGAGTATACTCGGTCTTGCCACTCGGACGGTTAAATTTAGATTAAATGAATTTTACTTCTGGAAATTTGTTATATAAGGTACGTGCGGGTATTAAGGCCTGTCGGGTAATAAGGCCTAAGCAGCGAAAATATAATTTAAAATGGTTGTAGCCGCTCAAAAACGCTATCGTAGATAGTTTACACTCCCAGATGGCACCTCAAACTGGTCACAACGCCATGCTCAGTTGTTTTGACCAGCGAGCCCAGATTCATTTTCACGAAACACTTGAAAGCCACGAATAATAAAAAATCGTCAGATTGAAATGTAAGTAATTTTTGTAATATCGTACTTTTATGCATAGTTTTGCGCTACAGTTATCTGTCTTGAATGCTTCTATCGATATTTCATGTCTGAGTGAAATAATATGATCGAATTATTGTACTTTTTTGTATTTTTTAAAATTCGACGTCAGCGGCTAATAAGGCCTACGAAAGTGCACCGTAGGCCTTATTATACTCCTTTTTTTGTAACGTAGTTTTTCAGCTGTGCATCTTATTTTGAACCTTTCTCAACATGGTATGACTGTTTATTAGTAATTGCGGCTGTTTACGAATTGGTTCATTCTTATTTTAGTGCCTACATCACGATGCCCCACAAACGAGCACTGTGGTCTGATAATGACTTAGTGTCGGCTGTCCAAGCAGTAAGAAGAGGTATGCTGAGTTCATATAAAGCAGCTGTGAGTTATAATGTTCCCAGGAGAACCATTAGAAACCATCTCCAGACCGGAAGTTTAAAAAAAAAACACTTGGTAGAAAATCTATTCTCAGTGATGACTAGGAAGCTGATCTTGTCATCAGAATTTTGAGGCTTGCTGAAGTAGGGTTGCCTGTGACACCACGTATTCTCCGGCGCTTGGTTTATAAATTTTGTGAGCTCAATAACATAAAGCATAATTTTAATAAACTTGCTAAAGTTGCTGGTAAAGATTGGTTTAAAGCATTTATAAAAAGACACCCGGAAATATCTAGGCGAAAAGCTCAATTTATGATCCCGGCCAGAGCTCAAAAGCTTAAAAAAATTATCGTTAATGATCACTTTAACAGACTGAATGAAATTTATGATAATCTGGACTTGAGAAGTCATCCTGAAAGAATATACAACATGGATGAGAAAGGCTGCCGTCTCACAATTCACCACCAGCAGACTGTTTTGGCAAAGAAGAGGACTAAAAGAGCGCATTTACAGTCTTCGGAACACGCCGAAAGTGTCACAATAGCTGGATGTGTAAATGCACTTGGTACTGCTATACCACCAACGATAATATTTAAAGACAAACGGTTGAAGGCAGAATTATATGACAATTTGCCACCGGGTTCTTTGATAGAAAAATCTACAAAGGGTTATATGACTAATGAACTTTTTACAGAATTTCTAAAGCACCTATCTAGATTTAAAAGTGCAGGAAAGTCCCTTTTAATATTTGATGGAGCGGCTTGTCACTAAGACTTAACAATCGTTGAAGTCGCCGATTCTCTCGATATATCATTATACTGTTTACCTTCGAACACCACTCATGAACTCCAACCCCTTGATAAAGCCATCTATCGATCATTTGAACACCACTGGGATGCAGAAGTTTTATCATTTATGGAACAAAACCCAGACAAAAAGCTCACCAAGGCACGGTTTAATGTTATTCTTTCAAATGTTTGGTCTAAATGCATGACACATAGTAACATTACAAGCGGCTTTAAAGCCACTAGTTTGCATCCATTGAATCCACAGCCTATTTCAGAAACAGCTTTTGCTCCGTCTGTATTAACAGAAATTCCAGCTCCCGAAGCTGACAAATTTCAAGAAAAAAATTCGCAACCTCGCACCTCCCTCACGTCAATAACCCCAAGGCCTTCCACATCGACAGCACAAGATGAAATAATTAATAGTGCCCCAAACAAACCTCCTGGAACGACGTAGGGGATGGTTTACGGTTCTAGTTCGGACGATGAAGAGGACAATGTACCACTAGCTCAACTAAAAAAAAGCATTTCAAGAGCTTATGCGTACTCCAGTCAAAAATACTGAAAAAACATCAATTTTAAGAAGAAAATCTATTAATTATCGAGGGGTCACCAAAGAACTGTTTGAAGAATATAGAAAAGAGAAAAAAGCAAAAAATGACGTCAACCCTCAAAGAAAGACGATTTTAAAAAAAACCTAAACGATGCTAGTTGGTACTGTTACGCTTGTGAGGAGGATAAAATGATTGACATGAGGCCCTGTTCAAAATGCAACATGTGGTATCATGAGCAATGCGTCGGTTTGACAGCCAATGACGAAGATATTTTTGAGTGCCCTGACGGCTGTTATTTTTTTTTTTTTTTTTTTGTTATTTTGAAGATTTTCAGCATGAGTAATGCTTAAGGATATTACAAATGATCTCAATTACCAATGCTAATAGCTTATTTTGATTATTTACGAGTGTTAAAATATCAGGCCTTATTACCCTACCGTAGCATAACAAGGCCTAATTGCAAGTTTTTTTTAAATAATTAATTTTATGTTTGTTTTCGGCAAGAAAGCCGTTTTTTGTTATTTTCGTGTAGTAATTGAATGGTACTTTAATTAAATTTGCAATTTGCTGATTCGGATCCTTTTCTTTCCATTTTATACCAAATCTCCCTTAGGTAGGCCTTATTACCCGCACCTACCTTACTTCCCATTTGTATTACGTTTTAACGTGTGGCAACACAATATGAACTATCTAGTTTTAACGTATGGCAGCACAAACATGTTTCAGTCACGTTCGTCATCAAAAAAGCACGTGGAACATTTTGATCATGGGTAAAACAGATGATCTGCCCCCGCGTAAAAATGCTGAAGTGAAAGCCTTCGTGGAAGCTAAAAGTTTTTCAAACCACGAAATATCACGAAGGTTGAAGGTTTCTGAAGCTAATGTACGAGACGCAACAGTGCCGGATCTAGAAATTTTCCAAGGTAGGGGAAGACTTCAAATTTCCCCCCACCCCCATATCTATTCATCATGCTTTAAATTTTTCTGTCCAGAGGAATTTCCGCATTTTTGATAAATTGTAAAGTGAGATTGATTAAAAATTCGTTTTGTACTAAAAATGTCATTATGAACTTTTTTTTTTTGTTAAAAACGGAGGTATACTGTAACACAAATTGCAGTTAAAAACCGTCTCTCACTCTTCCCTTTTTTTCCGAAAACGTGTTCAGTGTTAGAATTGCTGTAAGGGAAATGCTAGTATTCGAAGGGGTGTATACAAGGGGGGTTCATTAGGGTTTTATTGCAAGGACTCTGTCGTTCTTGGGGGTTGCTCCATAGCATTTGAAGGGGTGCGCAGGGCTGATGCTTGGCCAAAGAACTAGGGGGGAGGGAGGGTACGCATTTGGCGGCCCTACATTAAACTTTGGCCGAACGGAGATGACGTTTTTCAACAAGACGGCACAATGTCACACCTCGAAGCAAATTTTTAATTTTTGCTCTAAAAACAAACTTACTGTACTGGATTGGATCGAAAACTCACCGGACTTAAATCCGATTGAAAATTTGTGGGTTATCGTTAAAAAACGTCTTTACAAGTTTGACTAATTTCGTCTGTTATTGACATATGGTATAATGACGTTGAAATTAAAACTATATGTGCCATTCTAGTACATTTCATGCAAAAACGTGCTTGTGATATTATTAAGTCTTGTGGATGTCATATTAATTATTAGTCTCAAATGTATTCATGAAAAACTTGAATAAAACTGATACTATTGAAAAGAAATGCATATCCCAATTAATTACCACAATACTGTTTATTACTCGACCTTAGTACTAGCAATATGAACCTAAGCATAAGGATAATATTCAGTCAGAAAAAGGGGGTGACGGGGACTACCTCAATGCAGTTTTTCGAAATTTAAGTTTTAAAAATACAGTTTAGATATATATTTTACGTTCGGGGTTAAAGGTGGTTCTACGGAGCCTCCCTCGATAAAGTCAAAACAAAACAACGTAAGTAGAAGCACAAATTTGTAAATTATGCTGTAATTTACAAATTTGTGCTTCTACTTACGTTGTTTTGTTTTGACTTTACTATTCAGCACAAAGGTATTTATTTATCTCCCTCGATAGTTTTTCGAAATTAAATTTGCAAAACGCAACTGTACATTACGTTCGATTATGTGAAAGAAAGAGGGGTCCGAGGGAAATTTTGCAAGATTGTAGTTTGAAAATGAGTTTAAGACTATCTATAGATCGGGAGTCGCCCCCCCCCCCCACCGATATTTTTTTGAAATTTAAACGCTAAGTACGCAATTGTGAAGTATTTCCGATTGTGACAGGCAAAGGGGGAACCCTCTTTCGGAGACTCTCTTGGACGTTTTTTCGAAATTGCAGTTCTAAATCCACATGAGTAGGCCATCTTTAAGGACGTTAGAGCAAAGGATGGGGTTCGAGAATATGTCTCCGGTTAAACCGTAAGTTTTAAAAACTCACTTCCAAACCATCTTTTTTGACGTAAAAATAAGGGTTTAGAATTTTCCACTCTTCCTTTTTTTTTTTTTTTTTGGCCACGTCCCTACTTTAATTTTTAGTTATTGATAAACATACTGTGGTAAAACCTTCCCCCAGTTTTCCTTTTCTAAAACCAATTGCCTGCTTGGATTTTCCATAGTAAAATTTTCAATTTTCAGCCTAATATTTTATTTGCCAGAAGTACTAACGTCTGCTGCCCCAGAAAAAGAACTTTCAATACTTTGAGCGGACGTAGTTCTTTGCTGCAACACCCTAGGTCTTTTTTCTACCTCATTTTATTTTCACTATGTCTCCTGCATCTCTTCATAAAGTTTTAATTTACTTATGATTTTTACATTTAAACATTTAGAACTTCTGTTGTGAGTATTAGGGTGACCCCAAGAAAGTTGAAGTCAATTTTTCAAGTCGCACACTGTCATACATTTTCCCTTTTATGTCAAAACAATTTTTAGAAAAATTCCATATGATTTGAACTACGGCAACCCGTGCGGGCTTGCATCTGAAAGTGTACACCAGCACTTGCGTAACTTGTATTAGGTCGAATTGATTTTTTTTAACACGAAATTTCACGTTAATAAAGCGTTTTCTTACAGCCCCACATTTTTCGTAAAAATATTCATCCAAATTTTAAAAATACTTAGGTATCCTGCAGGAGGCATAAAATCTATAATTTTCCCCAAAAAATTGCCTTTCCTATTTATTTTTTTAAAAAATTAAATATAAATTTAAACAAAATATCAAGTTCAAAAATTATTAGCAAACACACTTTCGAATGAACTTGTACAAATGAATAATAAAAACATAATGTATTTCAAATAAAAAATATAACTTAAAATTGAAAAGATCCATACTTTTGAGCATTATGTGGGAGACTTAAATATTGAATGAGAGCAAAAGTTTCTATTTAACGCTAATTACCGACGTTATTGATTATATTTTTCAGCTTAATATATTCTTAAAATTTACCTTTCGTTTTTGAAAAATATTTCGGAACGAATCAATTTTTTGATGAAAGGTTTGAATTTTAGGCCTAATGCGAGATACCTTAATATTTTTAATTTGGATAAATGTGTTTTTTTTTTTTTTTTTACATGTGGGGCTATAGGGGCAACGTTTTATGAACATGAAATTCAAGCTTATGGAAAAATATGAAAAAAGAAAGAAAATTAAAAACCAATAACCGATGATGTTATCATTACCGGGTATGCTTCTTTCATTAAATGCATCTGTTTTTCAGAAACCAATTTCTGAATATTTGACTCCAAATTTGTAACACTGTCATTAATTGTGCTTCTTGATTTGTAACATTAAACAAAACAACGAACCACAGCACCACACGGATCAGCTTGTTCAGCTTCGCAGGACGGATGTGGCTGGCGAGCTCAGGGCCGGATTTGGAAGTGTGGAGGCCCCGGGGCAACGAAGGAGTGGAGGCCCCTAATCAGGGTTCGAAAAGATTATCATATTTTCGAAAATATCCGATGCTTTGATATATATCGGAAGATTTTGATATATATGCATAAGTCCGATATTTTCGATCAGCACTTTAATAGTAAATTCATCCTGAAGCTAGTGCTATTTATTTTTTTTATATTATTATTATTATTTATAGAGGAGGAAAAACGTAAAATTCGCTGACCCGGGAAAGTTAGGATACTTCGTAAAAACTTTGTTGTGGGGGCCCCTTTGTTGTGGAGGCCCCGGGGCAGTATTCCCGCCTGCTCTCCCCTAAATCCGGCCCTGGGCGAGGTGTGGATTGGGAACCATTGATGTACTGTAAAATCGCAGCCAAAAAATAGGAAGTGTTCTGAGAAATTCTTGAATTTACTATCCATTCAAGATTCAAGTTGAAAAACCTGGGTTTAATGACTACTTGACCCCATCAGACACTACTCTTTTGGTTTTTAACAAATTCTATTTGACGTTTTAAACATAAAAAAAATCATTTGACATTTGTATTTTTAAAACCCAATTAAAAATACAAGGATAAAAATACGCTTTACTAAAAGTGTTTGCCGCTGATACTTCCGATTTTGAAAGCTTGTGGCTGCGTTAGTTCTTTCAAGTACACGGGAAAATTGCTTGCGCCATCTGGGAGAATAATGAGCAGTTAAAACACATTGCACACAAAATTAAATATTTAGAATAAGATCCTTGTTCAGTAAAAAATTCCTACCGATACCGATTGGTCAATTTGTGATTGTAATTAATTTAGAAATAATTAGTTACCAAGTAATGAAAATTAAATGAATTAAGATTCCAATTTTTCTTTTTATTTTATTTATTTTTTTTCTGTTGCTGCTGCCTTACTTTTGTAAGTGCTCAGATCTGAAAAAATGTTGAATAATCCCGGGGTGCGGTGCTCACCAAGGGAAGCGAAGAGCCATTGAAATTTTTAGGGACTTTTTTTTGTTCTTTTTTTGGCGGGGGGGGGGGGGGGGGGGCAGGGCACATATGAATAATCGAGCCTTTCGAAAAAAGGAATTCAGCACGACTTTTCAATACTTTCTTTTCATTTAGCGAAGTATATATTTTAATGGATAGTTTCATCATGTGAATGCAAAAAAAAAAAGAAAAAAAAAAGAAAAGAAAACTTGCCACATTTAACTGCATATTAAAATAGTATTACTTATTGGCTGACATTATTACTATTGAAGGACATTATTATTATTATTTTATTTTGTTAATATTTAAATGTAGTGTCTCTGTGAATTCATGCATCCGTGAGTTTTTGCGAAGTTCAGAGTCAAGCCGAAATTTACCGCAGAAAATATCTGAAAGTCGAGGCAGTGCGATCTTGGGACTAAATTTTAAAATCGTACTTTTTTTAATTTTATTCATTTATTTTAATTTAATTTTTTGTCTGAATTTCCGCGTATTTCTTTGCAGCATGCTTTCTAATATTCGCAAAAAAAAAAGTGTGAGTAAAGAAACAAATGAAACTTAATTTCTGAAAAAAAAAGCCCATGATGTAATATCAAGTGCATCAAAATTGAACATTTTTTCGTAATAAAAAAACAAGAACGATCAACTCAAACAGCCTTTTGTTTCAACAATTTTGATTCGTTTATTTTTCTGGTGAGCTCATGGATTTCACTGGCATGTTTAGAAATTAGACTCTATTCGACTTTGCTCTGTCTGATAACGCTAACCTGCAAATTTTGGGTTGTGTCACATTCTCAAATTTTGATAAGGGATCCAATTTTTAAGCACTTTTATTATACTTGGCCTGATTGTCACGGAGTAATCTGAAGTTAGATTTTGCTTTTACCTCAACATCTAGATTACTAAGAGACTTCGGGATTTCACTAAGTAATTTGCTTAATCCTAAGGTACAACTTAACGCTGAAAAATTAAAATTCTAAAATAAAATTATTATTTAGGTTAAGATGCAAAACAGCAATTTAATGGTAATTTCCCCATGAAATGTTTAAATATAAAACCCATTGGCCCCCTATTGGCTCATGTTTAGTTAAACTCACTTAAAATAAAATATTAAATTAGTAATTCATTTCTTTTTTCATTTAAACCTTAAAACGTACTTTTTTAAATTGTGTGTACGCCGGTTTATAAAATCAGCAGTCTTGTAAAATCAAATGTCCTCAGAACGAATGTGTTTTTAACACAAAGTTTCGTCTAGAACTAAACGAGCCTAATTTCCGATATACCCATACTACTTTCTAGTACTTGATCAATATTCTCAAAAATAGTTTTTTAAAAAAAAGAACAAATGAAATAGCAGCACCTTTTAAACAAAGCAGCTAATACACTTTTTTCCATTAAAAAAAATTCTTTAGCAGCTTTCAAAACGAAAAAAAAGTAATTGAAGTTAATAAGCTTATTAAAATAAATACATCATATCAACAAAAAAAAAAATCGCTTATTTTTTCCCCTGTCGTCAAAAATAATTTTTTAAATGAATTAATGTCTTACCAAAATAAATAAAAACAATAAAATGTCAACTTAAAGAAATAATTTTTACTGTCAAAAAAAAAAAAAAAACCGTCTGCTCATATCTTTATGTGGAAACATAAATGACTTCGAGTTTATCCGCCGAAAACTGAATACCTAAATTAAAACTTTAGCGTCAAAATAAAAACAATTCATATCAATAATAATTATTTCACAGTTAAAACCATAGCTGCGGAGTCGAAGTCGGAGTCAAATCTCATTTTGAGATAAAGGAATCGGAGTCGAATATCCAAGAATCGGAGTCAGTCATTTGTCCTCCGTGTATACATTTTTGCCAAAGCTACGAAGTCAGAGAGTCGGAGTCCGATTAATTGTCGGGCACAGGAGTTGGAGTCGGAGTCAGGTGCCCCCAAATTCTCGGAGTCTGGAGTTCGGCGTCAAGAGCTATTTCCAACAAAATTTGTTTGAAGTAAATCTGCCTTCAAGTACGGAATCTACATTGACTTTCAGTTTCCCCGTAGGCGCTAATGTTAAGTGATTTGAACTGTTCAAAATTGAACGGAAAAATTGTTCAAATCAAAAAGATATATTATATACAAGTTTTTCATAAAAAGCTTTTTCCTACAAAGTTTGTTTGAAGCAAATTCGCCGCACAGTTTGGAATTGCCTTAAATTTCCCCGTAGGCGCTAATGTTAAGTTTTTTTGAACTGTTCAAAATTGAACAAAAAATAGTTCAAATCAAAAAGTGAAACGTAGGAATGAGGTGTCCTCGCCGAGATCTTTCAAACAAAAAAAAGTTTGTTCGAATCGGACTATTCATTCAAAAGTTATTAGGGGGGGACAGACCGACAGACAGACAGATATTTTTCCCCATCTCAATACCCTACTTTCCAATTTTTAATTTTTCAATATTTATTTAATTATTTTATTTATATTTGACTTTTTTTTGTTTTTTGCGATATTTTTAAGATGCATTAAGCCTTCTTTCATGCTTTTTTCTTCTTTTTCTGACTTTTACTGGGAAAGTAGGCTAAAAAGCACACTTATTACGTCATTTTCTGTCTTTTAAAAACATTATTAAACACTGCTGCGATTTTTTTTTTTTTTTTTGATGGTCTTGTGAACATTTTAAACAGTTCTTTCATCAGTAATATTTTTTAATATTCCGAAATTTATAAGCATTTCTGAACTGGTTTCTTTTTATTTTAAGATGCATTACTAGGAAAAAAAAAGGGAAAAAACGGGGGGGGGGGGGTGAAAGAAATAGTAGAGATGGGACATGATTAACTGATCAAGAATCTGCAACAATTGAACATTTTTATTTCAAGACTTTTTTGAAAAGAAATTAAGATTATTTCCCAGCATTCTTTTTGCTTATTAAAATAATTTCGTTTTTCTTCGGTGCGTTGTTTTCTTCTGTTTTATAATAAGAAATGTTTTTAAACATTCTACTCGGCCTTTTTTTGGCGGGGGGGGGGGGCACGGGTTTCTGTGCCCCCCGCCATTTCTGGTCCCGTCGTGAGCCCCTTGCAATTGCGACAATCCGCCACTGGGAATATCTTTTCCTCAAAAAACGGATAGGGGTCTTTTATTATCTTTCAAAATGTATATTTATTACTGTCTACTTTTAAAAATGTGAATAAATTTAACAAATTAAGCTGAGTGTTATTTTTATGAAGAAAAGTATGTCATTTAAATAAGGGGGGGGGGGAGTATATATATATATACATACAAACACGAAGTATATACAATGTTGGTTAAAAAAAATTGCATCATCCTCGCATTTTCACAACAATGGGATTATGTGAGAAGTTTTGGTCGACCGATTAACGATGAATGTATGTGAAATTCTGCAAAACTTATGAAATAAACATTTAACAGCAGGAATCCGATAATTGTTTACGTAAATCGGGGCTGTTTCCGGGCCAAGGCAAACTGCTTACCCCATGCTTATTTTTCCATTTCTGAACCTGCGAAAAAAAATTACTTGACCCCATGTCAATTTAAGTCTAATGACAGGATAAAGGTTTTTAAACTGTTACTTACCGGTTTTGTCCTATGGCACGGAGCAAAATCATCCTGGAAAATGATGTTTGGGACTGAAGTAATGTGATCCCGGATAGTAGGAAGCAATTTCTCCTCCAAAACGCCAATATACACCTGAGCGTTTACCGTTCCTTGCACGAAGTGAAGCCCACCAACTCCCTGATCAGAAATACATCCCCAAATCATTTGGGATACGGGATGCTTGACTGTTCGTTGAATGTAAATGCAGTCGGGATGATATTCCTCTCCTTCGCGGCGCGGGTGATGCAATTTTTCTAACCATCACTATATATATATATATATATATATATATATATATATATATATATATATATATATATATATATATATATATATATATATATATATATATATATATTCATTCCGGTGAATATGGTACATTTCAGTTTTCAAAATAAATTTTTTCAAAGTCATCTACTCCAACAAAAATTAATGTCAAATAATGGCAAAAGGATTTAATTTATCTGAACTATAAAAATTAATTAGTTCAACTTGGTATTAATATCCAATTTTCTCAGTTCTTTCATCAGAAATGAAAGATTTTGTCCACTCTGTTACACATTTAAAAACAATAACAAATTCAAAATTTTCAATTATTTTTTGATTTTTTTTTAATATAAACAAATGGAACATATCTTTCATACAAATGCTTAAAATGTCATTGTAAAAGGCACATTTAAGTTTCATTGCTAATTTTCTTACTCAAAAATACAAATTTAAAAAAATCATTTGCAAAAGTTAGATTATTATATGAAACAAACTTGAAAAAAGATTAAAGTTGGATTATTCTAGTTAGTAATTGTGTAGTTCTATGTAAATTAACCTTTAAATTAAATATTTAAAAAATATTACAATCATATCAGTTAAAATATTCCTGTAACAGAGTGGACATACCTGTAGCAGAGTGGACACTATTATTGAAGATAGAAGTAATCTCTATGTTTAAGCAGAGAAAATAGATAGACACTGTTTCATTTTCTAAAATTTTGTATTCAATTCAGTTTTTCTATAAATTTATTAAGCTAAGCTTTTTGAAAAACATCAATAGCATATGAGACTTGTTTACTATTTCCATAAATATTGTCCACTCTGTTACACAAGAAGTGTAACAGAGTGGACATGTAACAGAGTGGACAAATAAGTAGTTAAATTTTTTTTTCTAAACCTAAACATAAAGTAACAGTTAAAAGAGTAATACAAAAGCAAGGAGTAACTCTAAAATTACTAATTTAAATGTAATTTAGATTTTATTTAATTTTAATTAATAAAATTAATGTAACATAGTGGACATTTTGTTACTCAAATTTACTATCAGAGGCAAAGAATGAATCTTACCTTGATTATATTGATTGTGTTGAATCCACTAAGGTTAGCTAAACATGGAGTTTTTACCATCGGGTCATCTTAAAAATATTGCTAATTCTTTTGTAAAAATATTTTTTTTATTCTTTAATGATTGTAACAGAGTGGACATTTCAAAATTTGTAAACTGTAGAGACAATTTTAAATTTCCTGCTTTTTCATTAAAAAAATATTTTTCTAGACAAAATTTATTGTTTAAATTGTGGCAAAAAAAAAGTGTAGCAATATAATTGGAAATGTTTTTTGTTATTGCATCTAAGCAATTACATAAATCACTTTTTAACTGTCACTGTTTTAAAGCTGGGACATCAAGAGTTTGCCTTTTAGACTAACATAATTTTTTTAAAATAATTCCTAAATCAAATATTAAAAACAAAAAATACCTCATGATACAAAATTGCATGAAGAACAAAGAAAAAAATATGATTAATTCATATTAACTATCAAATTTTCTGTAAAAAATCCAAAAGTGCTGGACATGAAATGTACCATTTCCGTCGAAATGACCCATATATATATATATATATATATATATATATATATATATATATATATATATATATATATATATATATATATATATATATATATATATATTATATATATATATATATATATATATATATATATATATATACAGGGTGAGTTCGAGCGAATCTGCCATACGAAAGGGGGGTGATAGAAGAGCCCAAGCGGAGCATAGAACCACCCATTATCGTGTCCAATCCTTAACCGTAACCGAGTTTTGGTAAATTTAAGGAAAGTGAGTAAAAAAACAAAATTCTGAGAAAACGACTGATTTCTGAAATTCCTGTAGAACCTACAAAAAAAAAAAAAAAAAATAAGTACATATTTGGAAAGAGCAGACTAAATCCTACAAAATGATACCTTTTGCATTAAGATAGTCGCATTTTACCGAGAACTACAAGCTTTGAAACATTGGACACACTCAGAATTAAAATGGTGCCAACGTTTTTAATCGACATTTTCAAAAACAACCGTAAGAGCTACAATCGGGCAAATCTACCAAAAACTGGCCCATTTTACTGGCTTTCAGATGATACAACAACAAATCATATTGGGCTTTAAGTTCAGCTGAAAGTCAGGCTTTTGTTTGAAACAGTGTAAAAATCCGCATTCGTTAAAAAAGGAAAACCAGCAAAGAGTCGCACTTTTCTGTTTTGAATTTTCTGTTTCACGATAGCATGTTGCTTTCTTTGTTTAAGAAAATGATATTTTTATATAAAAATAATAGTTTTAACATTTAATTTAGAGAAAAAACACATGAGATAACGATTCGTAGAAATAAAAGAAGCATTACTTTCCCGTGCTTTTCACAAAGGGAAAATCAATAACAAAAAAATGTTACACCAACATCGATTAGTACATTTAATAAACCTGCAAAATTTACAATAGCTGCTGAAATTGGTCGCCGCCGCATCTGATACACGCTCTTGCCCTTTTGCGAACGGAAACAACCGTTGCTCTTAGAGAAATTTCATTCCTTAGTTTCCCTACTGCTTCAACAAGCCGGTCGCTCAATTCTTTCAAACTTGCTACTTCTGTTTTGTAAACTTCTTGTTTTAAGAATCCCTAAACAAAGAAGTCCACTGGTGTCAGGTCTGGGGATCTAGGGGGGCCAAGGGATGGGGCCCATACGACCAATCCATTGGGGATACTGTTCAGTTAGAAATTCCCGAACGACATTTGAAGAATGTGCAGGGGCTCCATCGTGTTGGAAAATGATTTCTGCCCTCTCCTGAACAGGAATAGCATCAAGAAGGCAAATGATGTTCAATGAACTCTAAATATGTGTTTCCTTTTAGGTTACCTCGAAACACATACGGACCAATTAAATGATCTCCTATTACGCCCAATCCAAACATGAATCGAGTTTGGAATGATGAGTTTTGGGTTAAGAAAGGATTATGTTCAGTATAAACGATGCCAGTTATGCAAATATATGATGCCCCCTCTAGTGAACAACGACTCATCTGTCTACAATAACTTTCTTAGAAAATGGTGATCTTCAGTGTCTCGGGCTAGTAGCCATCTGCAAAATGTTACCCGCTTTTCTAAATTTGAATTGCGCAGTTCTTGTACTAGAGTAAAATGATACGGGTGATACTTGTTTTGGTGCAATGTTTTCATCACTTTACGTTGTGATAGTCCACCTTCTATAGCAATCGAGCGTGAACTCACACTTTGGTTTTCCACTACTCGTTCCAGCACATACGCCTCAACATTGGCAGAACGGTGATCCTGGCCCCTCTCGAACAACGTACCAAATGAACCTGTCTCTCTGAGCTTTCGATGTATAGAGGCAAACACATCTATTAGATGCAGAACGATTTGGGTAACGGAGCCGGTATTCTTTCTCGGCTCTGCGAGCATTACCATCACAAAATCCGTACACGAAATGCATATCAGCATACTCTTCGTTAAAAAAATCGAGACATACCAAAAAATCGAGAAAAGAATATAGCAACTTATCTTTAGAAACTTTAACGAAAACTTTCAAAAACTAAAAACACACTCTCTACTGACTTACTGTAAAAAGAATCATAATTCTAGCAATTTTCAAAACACATTTACAAAATATCAGAAAGAAGCAAACGATACATAAAATATTATGACAAATGAATAATTCTGTTTAGTTTTTATCATTAATTCTTTTGTTAAACAAATGCTTTTTATTTTCATACGATATTTTTCACAATCATAAATCGTAATCGGAAGTCTTTTGATGGGTCTGTATACGTTTTAAGGTCTTATAATGCAGGAAGCTCATATTTAGAGTTCATTGAACATCATTTGCCTGACCTTCTTGATACTATTCCTGTTCAGGAGAGAGCGGAAATCATTTTCCAACACGATGGAGCCCTTGCACATTCTTCAAATGCCGTTCGGGAATTTCTAACTGAACAGTATCCCCAATGGATTGGTTGTATTGGCCCCATCCCTTGACCCCTTGGTTCCCCAGACCTGACGCCAGTGGACTTCTTTGTTTGGGGATTCTTAAAACAAGACGTTTACAAAACAGAAGTAGCAAGTTTGCAAGGATTGAGCGACCGGCTTGCTGAAGCAGTAGGGAAACTAAGGAATGAAATTTCTTTAAGAGCAACGGTTGTTTCCGTTCGCAAAAGGGCAAGAGCGTGTATCAGGTGTGGCGGTGACCAATTTCAGCAGCTATTGCAAATTTTGAAGGTTTATTAAATGTACTAATTGAAGTTGGTGTAACATTTTTTGTTCTTGATTTTCCCTTTGTGAAAAGCACGGGAAAGTAATGCTTCTGTTATTTCTACGAATCGTTATCTCGTGTGTTTTTTCTTCTTATTAAACTGTTAAAACTATTATTTTTATATAAAAATATCATTTTCTTAAACAAAGAAAGCAACATGCTATCGTGAAACAGAAAATTCAAAACAGAAAAGTGCGACTCTTCGCTGGTTTTCCTTTTTTTAACGAATGCAGATTTTTACACTGTTTCAAACAAAAGCCTGAATTTCAGCTGAACATGAAGCCCAATATGATTTGTTGTTGTATCATCTGAAAGCTAATGGAATGGGCCAGTTTTTGGTAGATTTGCCCGATTGTAGCTCTTACGGTTGTTTTTGAAAATGTCGATTAAAAATGTTGGCACCATTTTAATTCTGAGTGTGTCCAATATTTCAAAGATTGTAGCTCTCGGTAAAATGCGACTATCTTAATGCGAAAGGTATCATTTTGTAGGATTTAGTCTGCTCTTTCCAAATATGTACTTATTTTCCTTGTATGTCGTACAAGAATTTCAGAAATCGGCCGTTTTCTCAGAATTTTGTTTTTTTACTCATTTTCCTTAAATTTACCAAAACTCGGTTACGGTTAAGGATTGGACACGATAATGGGTGGTTCTATGCTCCACTTGGGCTCATCTATCACCCCCTTTCGTATGGCTGATTCGAGTTATCATATAACCTCATATTAAACTGCCAATCAATTAAAACTATAAGTATCAATTGGCAATTATGTGATGCAATTTTGTGCAATTTTGAAAAAAATTAACATTCATGTGTAGTCATTACCTTCGGCTAGGCCAGTCATTTCAGGGGTTAAGAGGCTCAAGTGGGGCGACCCCCCCCCCCCCCCCCGGCTTTGGGAAATTAACCTATGCATACAAAAGTGGGAGCGTTTCGTATTGGTTTTGGAAGAAAAAATGCTTTGAATTCATTCTCTTTGTCCCCCCCCCCTCCCGATCATTTGTGGAGAGCAAGAGAACTTAGAGAATGTCACTGACTTAGAGAAATGTAATGTATTTAAACGTGTGTGTCCTATCCATTTTTCTATTCTATTATACTTATTCAGTCTGAGTGTACATATATATCATTGCACCCCCTTTCCAGGCCCATTATTTGGGCAAACAGGGGGGCCAATTTAACCTCCCCCCATTGGCGTAAACTAGGGGGGGGGCATAGGGGGCAAGTGCCCCCCCCTACTTTTTTGAGCTATGGGCAAAGTATTATTTTGCCCCCCTAGTTCTTAAGCAAAGGATTTTTTTAAATTGTTTGTCAAATGATCTATATATTATTTTCAAATGATAATAAAATGTAATTCGCATATTATCAATGCAATTGTCATGAATTATATGCAAAAAATGCATCCTTGTCTTTAACCACCAATTAGTAATTTCAACCTATAATTAATTTGTTTTTAAACTGCACCAAGGCGGCGCAACTGAAGCCCAGAAGAGGCCCGTGTACCTGATCGCCTTATCCCGAAGTGATGATGAACATCTCCCCCCCTCAAAATATATATATATATCCTAATTTACTAAATTCAGGTAGTAAACTAGGATTACATGACCAAAAAAATTAGTGTTTTCGGGAAAGAGCGGAAATGTTGCTGCAAAATTCCGAAATTTTTCTTAAAGCGAAATTTACTTTTGATCCTTTAATTGGAGCTCACATGAATGAACAACCAACCATATAATGAACGGGTCAAAATAGAACAGTGGTACAACCGGAAAGGAAGCTTAAAGCCCGAGCCACATAGAATGTTTGAGTTTTTTAAAACTATTCTTTTTATTATTGATGAGAAGTCGTCTTTCGAAAACAAAGTAATTTTTAGAAATTAATAGTAATGTTACGGGAAAATCTTAATTTCTTTAAAAAATAAATCTTTGAATAAAAAATATTCAAAAGTAACAGCTGATTGATCAGCAATCACCCCCGCCCCCACCACTCCGTCCTTTTTTTTTTTCCTAGTTCGTCTAAAAATAAGAAAGTTATCGAAATGCTACTCCTCCAAAGAGCCCTCTCCCCCCCCCCCTTCCGCACACAGGAAACATTATGGACATTTGACATTTCATTTTCAGGTTTCAATTTTGCGAAGTTTCCAGGGGAAAGCCCCCATCTAACGAACAACATCGAAAGTCGCTTAAAATTACGTTTTTGGAGTTTTAATTTTGCAAAATTACTGGCCCTAATATTACAAAATATGGTCTTACAACCGCGTTTTAAGACTTGAATTTCAGAAAATATTCGGGCAAGGGTCCCTATGCTGCCATCCTCCAATACCATAAGCAGTTTGGTTTTTTAAACTATACTTTAAAAAAAATTTTAAGTGGAATAGCCCCTGATTATAAAACATTGCTTTAGTTTTTAGCACCATAATTTTAAAAATTTTACCTGGGAAGAGAATCAGAACCTCCTTCCAGTAAAATCTTCAACGTTGATCTAAAATTGAGTTTTTAAACTTCAATATCGAAAGCAGGGGGGGAGGAGGAATTGATTTCAACCTATAAAAAAAATCGATCGGGACAGTCCTTGAGCTCCATCCGTTACCCTAACGTCGATAAAATATGACCTATAATCGCGTTTTTAAAGCTTCAAGTTCTAGAAATTCCGCTGATACCCCTGTACCTTTTGTCACCCTAATATCAACGAAGAAAATATAAAATTGCGTTTTTGAAGCTAAAAGTTACAAAAAATTTCCGGGGGAGACCCCCTTTCCTATCAGTTCTAAATTTTTCTTTTCTTTTTCGATGTGCCCCCCTCCTCCCACCCCTATTTTTTTTTTCTGGTTGCGTCACTGAAGTAGAATATTACTTTGGTTCAGGGCATAGGTCACTAATAGCAAGGTGTATACACTGTACAGGCTTCATTCCTGGGATCCTGAAAAACAACTTTGGAAAGAAAGAAAAATCATTTCCAAAGTACAGAATTCCTTGAACTTTCCATACTTTAGGATTACAAAACGTAAGCAAAACTGTTTGGTGCCAGTGATCATGTAAACTATAAATACAACAACAAAAGAATATCAGCATATTTTTTGGGAAAGAGTGATACTTCTCCGGATGTATGTGCGCATTACTCTCTGTAGCTCTATTCTGTTTAAACTGAATAACGTACATTGCGTTAAAAGTTATTATGATTTTCTAAATTGGATGGCAAAATATGAATCAAATAAATTTCAGTTAAAAAAAAAGTTTGCTCCCCTACTTTACGTGGCCAAGTTACGCCTTTGCCCCCCCCCCTCCATTGGATTTGAGAAACATAGTACTGAAAGTGGCCATTTTCGTATGTTATTGCTTTTACCTTGTAAAATGTATTGAACACAAACCCTTTGTCCCCCCCCCCCCCGAAAATTTTTTAAATAACGGACCTGATCCCTTATCTTCCGAAAAATTTGACATGCCTGTTGCCAGAGGCGGAACCTTTTTCAATCCACTCTTTAAAGATGAGATAAAATGAAGGGGGAAAACTCAATACGTAACAACATCTTATTATTTTTTAAACTTATTCACATGAAAATTTTTTAGCTGTAAAAAAAGGTTAAAAGACACATGATAAATGTTTTGGTAATAACAAACGACGAAAAGCAAAATCTATCTGTGTTGAAAATATTTAAAAAATCATTTTTCGATAAAAAAAAAAATATGAATGTCCTACATTTCGAATGATTATTTAAATGGCAAAGGCAGACTTCAACAATTCTCCTTCATAGAGTTGTGACATGCCATCATGCCAAACCTTGAATGATACCTTTCCGTTACGCCACTGACTGCCCCAACTAAATTGTTGTGCGCCATTTTTTTCTTATTTTTTGTGCTTTTTCTTTTTAGGTTTTTCGTGTAAATCCGAAATGCTTCGACTAAGTATCAAACAAGAGACTATTTCAATCAAAAACGATTAACACAACGAAGTTTAAAAAATGAGGAGCAAAATCAGAACTTGGCCGAATGAGATCAACAAATAACGTTTCTCTCATCAATTCATCAATACTTCCATCAGGGCCGATCCTAGCAGGTGTGCAGAGTGTGCGCCGCACAAGGGCGGCCAATGCAAGGGGCGGCCGCAGGACGCATCATATAGTTCTTATAATCAAGCAAAATTCCTCAAGAATTTCTCGCAAGATAACTCATAATAAGTAGAATAAATATGCTGATTTTTAAATGTTCAATTGTCAAAGTATGTATCGATTTCCCGACAGCATAGCATAGTTTAAGAAAAATAGAAGGTTAGGGAACATTGTGTTGGTTCATTGTCCATTAATATCTGCTCTTAACACACATGCTTCATTTGGTTGCAAAGTTTGTGAAAGAACCGGTAATCAGGCATGGATACAGGAGAGGGGAAAGGCCCCCCTTCTGAAGCATGAAATGGTGCCGTCTAAAAGGAACACCGAGGGCGGCCACTAATGTTTACCCCCCCCCCCCCCCAAGCTTTAATAGACCCTAAACAATGAAGACATATTTTATTTATTTAAAAAAAGCTATACTGATTAGGTACTCTCGCAAGCATTTCAAACAACAAACTATGTAACAACTGTGTTTAACAATCGTGGATGCGTGGGCAGAAAGTGGAAAATTGCGACTCCTTTGAGAATAACATATATGAATGACGAACTAAAATATTGTACTTTTCCCCCTGTACGACAATTTTTCTGATTAAAATCTTGAATGAACTGCCCGGTTTCAGATTAGGTAGGAGGACAGGGCTCTTGCCCCGGGTAGCAAATTTAAATGTAGCTCCAAAACGGAGATCCAAAAGGATGCCATGACCTCCTTGACGAAACTAAAGAAGGCTTAAAATTGCATTTCTAGGACTTAACTTTCGGAAAATTTCGCTGGTTGAACCATCGATCTTAGGGACCCAATTAAGGGAAGTCAGTACCCTAAATACTTTCAAAAATTCGATTTTTTGATTTTTATATATTTTGAAACTCCATTTCAATACCTTTTTAATGATACAAATTTCTTGACCGTGCTCATAGTAAAAGTAAGTTAAAATAAGCTTAAAAAAATGTAAGCCTATTTTGATGAGGTATGATTTTCTCCTTTAATAAATTGCAGTATCTCGAAATGGTATTTTTGAAATTAAATGTTCCCTTTTCTCATAAACTAAATTGTGTTAGGCTTTGAAATTTTTACCACCTATTCCATACATCTAATTGCATATACTGAAGTAAATTTTTTCTCATTTTCGAAAAATATTTTTTTATAGAGCTGATTTCGTGCTGCAAAATGGCATTTTTTGAAAAAAAAAAAAATACAGTGACTTACACATTAGAATTTGTTTAAAAAAACTAAGCTTTCTTTCTGTAAAACTTTACTTCAGTGTAGAGAAAAGAGTATTTAAGGTACAGAAAATATTTCATAATTGTATGTTTAATACATTTTCAGAAAAAGGTACATGAACCTATGCAAATTAACATTGACGGTACTGACTCCCCTTAAGTCTGATTCACCTCTTCCACCTTAACTTAATCAAGCATAGCCTAAAAATGTTGGCCCCAAAATCCAAAACGTGTTTTCAAACGACAGCCCTTCCTATCATCAAACGTCATATAAAATTGCTTTGACATTTTTCGAAATTTTTCCAGTGGAGGACCCCGAAATCTATTCGCAAACATTACTACCAAAGACAGTCTCAATTAGCATCTTTAGAGAAGCCCCTAATTCCACCCCCTCTCACTTAATGTATTGAAAAACAAACTAAATTGCGTTTTTCAAACATCAGTTTCGAGAACTTTTGGGGAAAGACCCCGGATCCCCCTTTTCTCCAACGCAATCACTATACCTGAAAATTTCGTTTTTAGACGGTTCCGTGGAGCCACAGTTTCCTGCCTAAACTAGCCTGAAATTGACTTCAGTTTCAAAAACACAGTTCGTGAGGGCATACTGAACCCCCGCCCGCTCTTAGTCCCATCGTTTTAAAACAATGCTTAAAAATACGATTTTGGGTCTTATATTTCTAAAGAATTCCGGAGGAGAACGTTGAAAAATATCTGAAAGATCCGTAGAAGCTTCCCAGTTTTGTTAACGTCACCAAAGATAATATAAAATTGCGATTTTAGAAATATCCACTTAAGAGCCCCAAAATCCTTCCTTCCCAAAAATAGCCTATAATGGGTTCAGTTCTGAAAAATATTTTGGTTCGTAATATTTTCACGTTTCCCCTATTGTTTTCAAATCTTGTCAAAAATGGGTTTTTAAAAAAATGGTGCCGTGGTGCCGAGAAATTACCGGAGGATAGCCGCCAGATCCCCTACCGCCACCAAAGACAGCCTAAATTTGCGTTTTAAACATATTTCGAAATCTTTCGATGGAAGACGATTGAATCTCCCTCCCTCTTGCAATGTCAACATAGGTAACCCAAAATTGCGGGTTTAAAATGTCAGTTTCGGAGATTTTTCGGGAAGAACGCCGATCCTTCCTAAGCTACGGCCCTAAAAAATAGCTTCAAATTGTTTTTAGTTTTGAAAGAATTTTAGGAAAGAACTGCAACATTACTTTCACCTAACGTATCGAAAAAGATCCTAAAATTGCGATAATTGACGTCAATTTCGAAAATTTCTCCATGCACCTTAAATATAGGTACTTGACTCTTTTGTCCTTGCAACCAAACACAACTAAAGATTAACTAAAGATATTTTTCATACGCCAATTTCGATAATTTTCTTGGAGCAATCCTCCTCCCCTGAACCCCTAACACCTCCCCCCACGCTTCCCCTTCCTCCGTCCCTTCTCTGATGTCACCGAAGAAAGACTATAAAATGCGTTTTTACGACTGGTAAATTTTGGTATCTATTACTTTCTTCAAAGATATAAATTGTACCTAAGGAGTTTCTTGCTATAAAAAATGTCTTCCTTTTTATAAGATATTTTTCTGCCCCCCCCCCTTTTTTTTAAATTCGAACTTGGCATTTAAAGAAAGATTTATATAGACGTGTTAAAGATTAGTCAAAATATGCAAATTACTCTTAAGGGGCGGCACATTAGGTCTTTGCACACGGGCGGCCGACACCCTAGGATCGGCCCTGACTTCCATGAATTTAGGCTTTCAAATTCCAACAACAGAGCGCGCTGTTGTCGAGTTTGCGCCTGTTAATCATCATGAGAGGCGTTCTTATCCATCCACCCCTCTCGGACGGAAATGGGGAATTCCCGTACATGCAGCTGACCTTCAATCTGTTTCGTTTCCTCCAGGCGCACACGTAGTAACTGAGTTTGGTATATTCGACTGCGACAAGTACTTCTTTCTTTCCCTTTTGTCCCTCTCTCAAGCTTCGTCTCCCGCCTTTTTGCGTTTGCTTTTCAACCTCATAATTTCTAGGTAAAGGGAATCTGAGTTTCAAAAGCAAACTTTGCATTTTAGACAACGGCAGCGCGTTGCTCCCGAAAGCGGAACGACCTAGTTCTTTTTTGAAACGAAACGCAGAGATAGAACATCATATGCGTTCATAACGATGATTGGATTTTTGAATGATGGATAATTTTGAAAGGTACTTTGACGAAAACAAGGATGCCCTACGAGGAGGTGTCATGGCGCAGACTGCGCTACTGAAATTTTTAGGGGTGAGGGATATTTCCCCCTTTTGGGGGGGGGGGGGGAGCGTGCGCCCTAGCAGACCACAAACAAGTTCCTAGTGATTGTTTTGGTGTGAAAAAGAAACCGTAAATGATTTTCTGTAACGATAAATTTATTTACATTTTTTCTCAAAGGATTAAAATCGGAATATGTTTTCATGTAGCGAATCAATCGTCGAATCGTCTGAAAATGCCAATAATTCCAAATCATCGAAACGAAGATTTTTAAATAAAACTAAAATTTGTTTTACAAAAGTAACTGATGTAAAAGTTTTGATTTTTTCAAAATCAATTTTACTCTTATTGAGTCCGATATCATTCAAATCAAAGCGCAGTGTCATGACTAGGATTACCATACAATCTTTTTGAAGTGGATTTAAATGATCGTTTAAAAAGAAAGGATGATATAACTAAGTTGTATTGTATAGAATAAAAATCCAACAGGTGTCTTAAAGCCTACTAAATTAAGATCTTGTTTAAAAAAACTTAATGCATTTGATTTCAAAGGGGAAAAAAGGAATCATACGATCGACATTTCTCAGGAACAGAGAAGTATCAAACATAACTTAGGCTTTCCAGATTTCTGAAATGTTCAACCGGCTGAGCCGTGTCCAAGGGGAGGGTTTTAGGGGTTAAACCTCACCCATTGGAGAAAAAATAAAAAAATAATAAATGAAAAATTGTGCATATTTGACTTAAATTTAGCTTTAATGTTCAAATTTGTGTACAGAACTTTTTTTAAAAAGCATTCTCTTTGAAGTTGCCTGGTAACTTACGACACTGTCTTCTCTTAATCAACTAAAATCATATTTTGGAAAAACAGAAATAGAGGAACAGTTGAATGGACTGTCAATACTTTGTTTAATATTGCTTCTCATAAGGGTTTTGATTTGGGCCGTTTCACAAAAAGCGATAACTGTTGCCGCTCTGTAGATGCAAAGTAATTGCGTTTGTTAATGTAATTTACAACCATGGGTGCAAGTTGGGTGATGTGTTCAAGACGGAAAATATTTTCAGCCCCCCCCCCCCCCGCCCGCGGGCTTAAGGAAAAATTTGTATGTATAAATGTTACAGATTTTAACAATGCCAGTTTTGAAATCTGTTTGATTTAAATTTCAAGCATTAAAATTGTGATATTTAAGTGTTTTGACATCATAATTCCAAAAAATCTAAAATCCGGTAATAAGGGGGGGGGGTCTGGGGGCTCTTCCTCAGAAATTTTTTCAAATTGAAGTCCAAAAAACGCTGTGGTAGGCCATTTTGGTAAAGTTCAGGGAAAGGAGGGGTTCAGGGACTCTTACATCAATTATTTCAAACTGATAGTCTCAAAATCACAATATTGGGCAACCTTCAAAAAATATTAAAGAAAGAGGAGGGAGGGGGACGCTATGGACTTTCCCGAAATCGGAGATTTAAAAACGAAATTGTAATTTAAATTTCATAACGTTTATACGCTTTTTGAATGCACTATTGAAGGGATGGAGTTCAGGAAAACTCCTTCGGCAGTATTTCGAAATTGAAGTTTTAAAAACGCAATTTTAGACGATGTTGGATGATGTAAGGTGTAAAAGCGTTTGCAGCACCCCACCATTAGTTTTTTGCCGATCCTAAACGTTTTTGTTGTAGCAATTAAATCGCTTAGGACATAAGATTTTCACTTTTGCAACATAAATCAGTTCTGATTGGAAAGTCTAAGTTAGCGCCAACAAACTAGAAAAGAAGGAAAGATGGGGGAAGGGTAAGTCCGACTTATGATAATGAACTGTCACCATTCCCCCACAGTCTTCATTTTAAAAAGAATTCTTTTATTAGATAGCAGGTGGTGAAATTAACAATAAACAATCGCTTCAGTGAAGTAGATATATTTTTTAAACAAGGTACCCTTTCCAACATTCATTAATTAAAAAAAGAAATAGGGGAACTGAATCCTAACTCCAGGCAGGGTTCCTGAATCACATCCCTCTTAAGGCACTTAAATATAGCCTAAAGTGGCGCTCTAAATATTTCAGCATCAAAAAATTTTTGGAAGAGAACACCCGAACCCCTTCCTCTGAGTTCACCACAAATGTCCTAAATTTCAATTTTTAAGGCTTCAGTTTCTAAATTGCTTTGTAGGAATAGTACCTCTCTTACCTATAAACATGACTTATGACCGCGTAAAAATTTGAATACTTTAATTTTGGAATCTTTTAGAAAAAAATCTTCCTACACCCTTCCCCTTTAAGTCATCTAAAGATAGCCCGAAACAAAGCTCTTAAAATTTTAGAAACTAAAATATTTCGGGCTGGGGGTGCGGAATACCCTCCCCTCTCATTGTGTTTACTAAACGCAGTGTAAGTTTTTGTTTAAGATTTATTTTTCTATTGAGATAGCAACTCCCTTCCACACATCGCCAAAGACAACCCAAAGTTTTAAGACTTCAATTTCGAAAATGTTTCGAGAAAGACCCCTGAATTCCCTAACTCTTAACTCACTTAAAAATAGCCAAAATAGCATTTCAATACTTCGGGGAGAGAGACCTCCCCCTCCCCCCCCCCGAACTCTTTTCTCTAAGTTCACTAAATTTTACTTAAATTTGTGGTTTCCCCTTTTCATTACCGAAGATTTTAAGAATTTAAATTCTAAAACGTATTGAGAGAAAGACTTCGAATTCCTTCTTCTTAAGTCTTCCAAAGATTACCTAAAGCTGAGTTCTGAATACTTCAGCTTCGAATATTTTTTGGGAAAGGAGAACCCTAACCCCAAGACGGTCCAAAGTTGCGCTTTTAAGACTCCAGTTTCTGAGTTTCGCCTAAAGAGAGCTCCCTCCCTCCCTCTTGACATTGCCAAAGACAGCCTAAAAGATTTAAGACTTCAATTACAAACACTTTTCGGAAGAGGATCGCAAATGCCCTTTAACTTACGTCATTTAAGTATAGCCTCAAATAGTTTTTAATACATCAGTTACAAAACATTTTCATGTTAGAACACCGAAACCATCTCTCATCAATTCACCAAAGATTGCCTAAATTAGTGTTTTTAAGACTCCAGTCTTCGATTCTTTTTTAAAACCCACTTTTACATCATTAGAGACAGCCTAAAACTTTTGACTTTTTAATTTTTAAGAGTTTGCAGTGGAGAAATATCGAACCACTCTTAGCTTCAAAAATATTTTCAATTCAGTTTTTCGATATTTTATTCTGTATAACCCGTGAGTAACATTCCCCCCCCCCCCCTAGATTGTCCAAGATATCAACGTTTTAAGACCTCAGTATCGTGGGTTAATTTGCGGACAGATTACCCCCTTTGCAAGAGCAGCGTTTTTTTTGCAAACTCGTGCTGCCGTTATTTTTCTCCTTTCCTTTCTCCCCCCCCCCCATCACCCATATTTCCATTCTAGCGAGTGTTCGATTCAATGACATTAGAATTTAGTGATTCCTCAAGTCTTTGTCAAAAATGCAGGAACGGTTTGCCCATCGGTGTTTCCAACCAGCTTAAAATCCCCCCCCCCCTCGGTTATTTCCAAAATACCCATTTTCATTAAAATCTTCAAAATCCTTGATAGTTTCTGTTTTGCCTGGTATGTGGACGCCCTTTGCTGTGGCGAAAATATTTCATCTTGTCAGCAATCACTCTCAATCGGTGATGCAGATTCAACTCTTAAGACATTTTAAGAGCGTACATAATTTTTATTTTGCGTGTAAAGTTTGCAAAAAAAAAAAAAAAAAAAACCCCACAAATGAAAAACACGAAAGGATGATCGAAAATAGCATGAAAAAAGGCTAAGTTTTCAATTAGAGCCGATTGCTTCGAAAAATCAGGGAGAATAGCGAGCAACTCCTCGGTCTGCAATGCAGTGAGTTGGAAATAACAAAGCTATACCTAAAAAAAAGTCAAACGGCGCGAGCCGAAAAGCCACTCCTCCAAAAGCACGTTGCAAACAAAACAAGCACATGGCGGAAAACGGAGAGAATGTCGATATAAATTCGTAGTTATGGAACGGTCCAGTTATATTAAAGCATATTTTTCAAACACTCAATTTTTCTTTTTTCATTAAAAATTAAAAGAAAGTCATTGAATTTCTTTCCGTCCCGACCTCCGTTTCGGAAATTTTGTCAAGACGGAAATCCGTCCTGAGACGGAAGGTCTTGCACCCATGTTTACAACTGCATCAAAAATCTTCCTATCTAGTTTGCTAAGCATTATCTTACAATATTAAAAATTGAAAACATATGTTATAAAAGAGTTTGTGAAATTTTCTCAGTACTTGTTGCAATATATTGCACTGTAAACAGATTATAGGTTTGAATCTAAACAATCAGTAAAATGGATAAATACTGAGGTTTTCTTGCCAACCAGAAATTTCCTTCTGGGAGGTGGGGTTCACAACGATCCTTACATGTACAATACAACCTCATTTATCAGGACTAGATAGGACCAAAGGCAATCCTAATAAACGAAAATCCTGATAATAATCAATAATATTCTTAAATATGCAGACTTATCTTTTATTGCTCCAAAAAACAATGCTTTCCAACAAAATTATATCATACCATTTTTTCTAAATTACTTCATCAGTTATAATTCAGCTGCAATAGTATTGGGCTGACATCCAAAGTATATCATATTGTTTGCTAAATTAGTACTATACTTTATTGTACGTCCTTTGCAGGAGTAGTATGCTTAATTGAAATGAAACCGAGTATTTGGCACGTTTAAACTTCTGTTCTTGAAATCATAATTTTAAATGATTATTTACGTAAATATATTTTTTCTACAAATTTGATCCGGATAAACAGGCGCTGGCTAAACGAGGTTCTGCTGTGTGTAAAATACATTAATAGAATAGGTAGTATATTACTTAAAACCTAATCATCTGTGAATTTGAACCATCCCCCTTCCCCTCCAAACTGCTAAGCCCCTCATTGTGACCTTAAACAGTGAAGAATTATTTGCACACTGAATTGTGTTTTCCTGACAATGCAACTAAGAATGAAAATAATTGAAGCCAAAAGCAGGCCCGTCATTTGGGAGATCAGGGGGGTCAATTGCTACCCCTCTCCCTGGATTTTACAAACACAGGGATGTGCCTAAACTCGCTTTTAGAGCAATCTTGGGAGCAGGAAAATGGTGAGTTTGGAGAAGTAAAACGGTGAATTTGGAGCAGTAAAATTGCAAATTTGGAGCAGCTTGCAGCAGAGAAAAGTTAAATTTTGCATCAATTTGTAGCAACTATGTATATTTTACGCACAGAAACATGTGTGACATGATAAAATGATAAAAAAAGGAGATTAAGGATGCAAAAAATCATAACTCCAAAATTCCAACTACTAATTGAAGCTCTCTTAATTACATTTATTTATTTGTTTATTTTTATTTTATTTTATATTTATTTATTTATTTATTTTCTTTTTTAGTCTAATATTTTTCACAAAAAACAAGCCATGTCCTGCTCTACTTTTTTCTCTTACACTGATTTAAATTTAGTTCACATATTTACTTTGCTTAATACATCACTGGTTTTGTTCACATTTAAGTTTTGGTGTTTGATATCTATTTTTAAATTTTGTTTGCTTTTATGTAGTTCATACATATATATAAAAGACACAAGATATATATACATAAAACTCAAAAACATATTCAAAGAGGCTAAAAAAAAAAGCAAAAAAGAATAGTTAAATTTCAAAACTTTACCTCAACAAATTATAAGTGAGTTTTAAAGAGCTATTTATTAATCTTTTTTTTTTTTTTTTTGGTACCTGTAAGTTATTTACTAACATTTGACCTTATACACATAGTCATATATGTTACATACTGAGATACTTGATTAACAAATCTGAAGATCAAGCAAAGGAAACCATTAAAACCTTTAATTTTTAACTATTTGATATTTAATCACAAAATTAATAATGAAATTACAATGGAAAAAAAATGCTTTTGAGAAATTATGTCATAAGAAAAGGAATTTTAAAATACATGTGAAAAAATAAAAATAAAAATTTTGAGGCAGGCTCAGAATATGGAAAGTAATGCTTGAGTCTCAGAAACTTTAAATGTCTGCATTTTCATCGCCAGAGCACTAGAATTCCCCGATTTTTGCTATCTTATGTGTCTTCAACCAAAATTAGGGATCAATTTTCTGTCCTAAAATCTTAAGAAACCCAAGATTAAAAACTGGTGAACAATATTAATTTTTACACATGGCATTTGCTTAGATCAATTCGGATGCAACTAGATTTGACATTTTTGAGTGGGGCGTGGCAAGAAGACGAACTTACAAGTCCTCTTCTTCTGAAAACAAAAGATAAGAATGGTTGAAAATAATGGTCAATGCAAAATTTTTCAATTCAAAGGAAACGATCACATAATAAATTAAAACGATTGAATTTTTCAAAAGCGGATGCAATCGGATTTTGAAATACGCAAAAAAATCAGGGCTGTATAAAAAAAATCGTAAAAACAAGCTCCAAATGCCTAAACTTGATGATAAGCTGAAAAAACTGCCAAATATGCTGAAGGAACTGCAACATTAAATGCAAAATCGCACTTTTGGCGCAAGTTTGTCCAATTTTGGAGCAGAAAAGTTCATTTAGCAGTCTTTTGGAGCAGTTTGTCGCAACTGGCACATCCCTGCAAACATGATGAATTTAAGCATTTTTGTACATATTTTGTTGTTTTTTCAGATAAAATGTATCGATCAAACGCTTTGCCCCTCCCCTTCAAAACAAAATATTTTGAAGTGACAGGCCTGCAAAACCCCCTCCCTTTATGAAATCCTGGACACGGGCCTGTCAACCGGGACAATGAAATGCCCCCCTCCCAGCATGGCGTGATTCAAACGCATATAACAGTTGACCAAAAAAGACTAAAAACAATGTACTGTGGAGGATTATTTAGAATAATTGCTTTTTTATTTGAAACATTAACTTGTAAAACTAATATCGGATTATAGATTAGCTTTCAGGGATTTTTACAAGATTAAAACCAAAAAAAGGCTTTCTAAAAAAGGTCTAGCGAATAAAATATTGTTCAAACTTTTATTCCCCATTCAAAGTGTTTCTTCTTACTACAGTAAATTATAAATATTAACGTGTAAGAAATAAAATGTTTAAATTTATCTGCTTATATCATTTCTAACTACCCCAGGTTTAGATTATAATTAGTAACCATTTACTCATTGCATTAAGAACAAAATACCCTTAACACTAAAGACCAGCTAAGGGTGTGTACTTTTTTGAATATTGCAAGGGGGGGGGCATTCCGGTGTCCCGGTTGAACATTTCAAAAATCTAGCATGCCTACGCTGGTTTTAGAGTGTTTTCAACCAGTGGTCCGGCACCGGTTCTCAGAAGAATTTAACCGGTCTTTTGAGATTTTTGCTCATCCATGTTAAAAAAAAAAATTCCTTTCTTGAAGAAACAAAGAAAGAAGGAAAATAAAAGAAAAGATAACATAATAATAATTGCTATAGCTTGTATAAAAAATTTTTAGCTGAATTTTTATGGGTTATTATTGCCATTTTCTATGATTTTTTTTAAAATAAAGGTTTATTTCTTCGGAATAACTATTACATCATCTTATCATTTAATTTTTTGTTATTTAATACCGCGTAAAGTTATATTTACATTTATTTATTTATTTACTACTGCTACTTTTTCATGAAATAAGCAAAACTCGGCCCCGCCATCCACAAACATTTTTCACAACTGTTTAACGGTCTCCGTGTCTTTTTTTTTTTTTTCGCAAAAAAAAAAAAAAAAAGGGGGGGGGGGGGGTCAAGGGCAAAGCCCTCACTGCTCCGAAAAGAATTTCACCTGCTTTTTAAGGTTCACGAGGGAAAGTCTCCCCCCCCCCTTTAAAAAAGAAAACCTTCACCAGTTCGTGATTTTTTTTTTTTTTCATAAATTTTTGCTAGTCTACGGGTCGAAAACGGTTGAGAAACGCTGTATTTGAGGGTTGTTCATCCTCAATGCCATGATTAAGTGGTTACTAATTATGAACCTTAACCAGGCGTAATAATAAATGACACAAGCAGATAAATTTAAACATTTTATTTCTTGCGTGTTAATATTTATAAATTACTTAATTTTGAAGAAATACTTTGAATGAGGAATAAAAATTTGAACAATATTTACGTGTACTTTTTTTTCATTGGCTAGAACTTTTTCATAAAGTTTGTTTCGATTTTAATTTAATTGTAAAAATCTTCACAAGCTAATCCATATCAGTTTTACATGTCAATGTTACAAATGACAAAGTAATTATTGTAAGTAATCCTTCAGTTAATTTATTTTTAGACGTTTTGGTCATCTGTTTTCAAATTTATCTTTTACTGGGACGTGAAGTAAACCAACCAGGTTTTTGTCCGAAAAGCGTATATACAGTAGACCCTCGTTTTACGCGGGGGTTACGTTCCACGGAAATGCCGCGTAAATCGAAACCACGTAAATTGAGACCTAGTGTTAAAACAGGGGTTAGGTTCCGTAGATAAGAAAAAACTACTTCATTATAGTGATGATTAACTGTATAATAAGTTTAATGTGTGCTTATATCAACTTTTATGCGCAACATGCATAAAGAAGACATAATATTAATTTCGTGTCCTATTTATAAAGAGGAGCTGGCTATGATTAGTCTTTTCTTTGGCAGTCATTAAGAATTTTTCTCTGTAATTCTTTGCAGAGTATTAACGCATTCATGGTCACATTGCGTCATTTCCATGATAGAATCTTCCTTCATTAACAAATCAGAAAAATCTTTTCTATTGTCTAGGAATGGCTCAAAATTTTCAATGTGAACGTTTTTGGTTGTGCGTCACCGCCGTCGGTATCCTCGTTGGTTTTGGCCTTCTTTGTCACTCCTAAGAGCTCTTCTTCCGGTGAGCTCTGAACTGTGTGAGTTTAATAACTTTACTTTTGGAAAGAGCGCTGGAACCAATCGCATGAAATGTCTCCAGTGACCCAAGCTCTATTATTAGCACGCCAAAGTGCAGTTGATTACGCGTAATCTGCTATCTTTAGGAGTTTGGATTTTGAAAGAGGAGAAAATTTTACCTGTTTGCATTGCCGCATCCGCGTAAAACCGAAACTCATCCGCGTAAAATAAAATAAAGGTGTCAAATCTTAAACCACGTATAATCGAAACCGCGTAAAATAAATCCGCGTAAAACGAGGGCTTACTTACTATTCACTTTTCAGGGCTTAATTCGTATGAGAGCTCAGTTCTTGGTACTGCTGTTCGATTTCCCGTGATGTTTTTAGACAAAAGACAAAATCCGGACTATTTAAGTATGAAAGTTAGTCCTTCCGGATAGTAGTGCTTCCGAACTTCTTTTGTTAGAAATTAAGTCCTGGGCATATTTGTATTGATAAAAAATAATCAGAATGCTATTTTAAAGAAATTGTAAACTGAGCAGCTTAAACTTTTAGTGAAAAATACGTAAATTACGCGAAGTCGTATTCAATGAGTTCCAAAAGTTTACAAACAACGAGCTTTTCTTGTTTTAAGATTCAATAAAATATGTGATATAAAAAAATCTAAAAACTTAGGTTCGCACTAAAAAGTATGAAAAAAAAGTTTTTGATCTCTTCATTTTAACTCTCAAATATTACAGTTAATCTTCTTAGATCTGAATAAGGTCAATTCTAAAGCAGCCTATAAAAGTTAAATGAAAAATTAGAGAAAAGAAGAAATACAGTTGATTCTCTATTTAATGACTTTCAAGGGACCACAAAAAATCATCCTTGAGTAGAATGCTTCCTTAAATAGAATGCTTCTAAAACTACAGTGGAGCGTCCAGGACCCTGAAAAGTCGTCTTGAAATTGAGAAAGTCGTTAAATAGAGCGTCGTTAAACAGAGAAACCATCCGTAAGCGGTATACTGGACTGGTATACAACTAATGAGCTGAATTCCATTAATTCTCGAACAGGCGACGAACTGTAAGGGACCATTTGCAAATTTGCAACACCTGTCTACAATTGCTTCCGAAAATCATTAAATTACAGCTAACTAAATCACCGATATCTTTCTAAATTTTAAAGATATTGAACTAGAATTGTTTTATGAGTTGCCACATCTACTTGGGTTTTAAATTATGAAAGTTTCGCGTATGCGTAGTAAAAAAATATTTGATTTAAACGTTTATATTTCATCGAATTTTCTGTATACTATCAAATTTTCTGAAAGTTTGGCAAGGCGTGGAGGAAAAAAACTCCACTTATTATAAGACAAAAACTTTTAATAAAAGTCGTATTTTTGAAAGAAATGCTTATATCTTTGTGAATATAAGTGATACTTTCACGAAAATATTAAAATTGATTTTACAGAGACAGGTATCTGAAATTTATTGCTTATTCTCAGCCATTTACGATGAAGGATGATCAAAAGCTTTTCTTTTTGTGTGTGTGTGTGTTCTCAATTTGTTGCTTGTCCCTGGTTGGGTGATTTAATTTTTACTAGGATGACAGTTGGAACACATCTTTTATGTGACAAAAGTTACAGAACAATCAGTCTCTTATTTCTCGAGAAATCCGTGAAAGTGTGAAGTTCTGAAAGTGTCCAAATACTTTGATTATATAGTGTAAATATAAACATATTAACATTAACTTCAATTTTTGAGAGTTGTAACTAGGAAATCTTATAATTATTTTATTTTACACCTTTTAGTGCAAACCAAGCTGATAAAAATAGTCTTTAGGTAATAATTTTTTAAATAAGTAGTTTATTTTAAAGTTTTTCCGTTAAGAAACTTATTTGAAGTGATTTAAAAAAATATTTAGAAGACATATTACTATTTACTTGTTTCCTATCCTTGTTTATTAAAAAAAGAATGAGATATTCACATTTTTTCTTCAGTATAAATATATTTCACATTAAGAGAAAATTGCTTTAGCTTACCGTACTACTATTCTGCATTTAAAATTGTAAGTAAGCTCGAATTTCAAAACAATTCTTAAAACTGAAAGTAAATAATTGAAATAGTCTTTAACTCCACTTTTTAGCGATTTAGTGTTTTACTTTGAAGAAAAATATTATCTTTCATTCTCAAAGGACGAAACATCGCCAAGCAATATTCCACCAGACAAAAAAGGAAAGGAGCAGTAACAGGCTGCGTTTCCGGGGAAGAATGGTACAGCTCCGGAGCTGTCCCCTCCTTGCGCCGAAAGCAGTTTTCCATTCTCCGGCTGGCTGGTGGCTGTAACGGGCGCTCATGCACGCAATAGCTCGGCTATCTTCCCTTCTCTGCTTTAGTATAATCGTGAGGTTATATTCATATTGTTTGTTTTGTTCTTCAGTACGGCCATGAGGTTATATTCATATTGTTTGTTTTGTTCTTCAGTACGGCCATGAGGTTATATTCATATTGTTTGTTTTGTTCTTCAGCACGGTCGTGAGATTATATTCATATTGTTTGTTTAGTTTGTTTTCGTTATGAGTGCAATCAGTCTTGAGAGTGACAATTCTGAGGAAGAACCGGGTTATATCATTCCTGATATTATCGTTCCGGAGAGCGAGTCTAGATTAAAAGTAAAAATAAATGATTCGACAATAACTTCGGATCAGTATTCTGGTAGCCCTATGATTGAATATTGTGAAGCTGTTGGAAACTCGGCTATAATTAAGACAAAAGGACGAAAGCGAAAAGGAAGAGATGAGTTGATTGGAGCGGTCTCAGCTCACAACACAGGACCAGATTGCAAATGTAAGTGGAAGTGTTTTACCGCCATCACTGATAGTACTAAGGCCATTATAATAAGCACTTTTAACGCGATGGCAAATAAGGAGATGCAGGACATTCACCTTAGTGACCAAATTAGGATATCGCCTGTTCAAAGACGAAGGCCTAAGACAGGTGCGGGACAATATCGAGCCTACACAGCTTATTACAAAGTAAAATATGGTGCATTTGAGCAAAAGGTTTGCAAGAAAGCTTTCTGCTCTCTCTATGGAGTAGGAAAACGTCGAGTTGAGAGGATTGTGGGCTGCCTACAGGAAGGTCGTATCCCTGTATTGAGTGATGAACGCGGCAAACACGGCAATAGACCAAATAAAAAACCTGATAATATTATAGCTAAAATCGATGAGCACATACAAAGCTTTCCTGCTCAAATGTCTCCTCATAGTACCGACACTAATGAAAGCGTGCGGTATCTTTCTCCGGATTTGAGTGTTCGAAAAATGCATAGACTATATTTAGAGAAGTATGAACCAGAAATTTTGGCAAAATTAGAAAAAGGCGAAGATTGCAAGCCAACAGTTAGTTATCATTATTATCATCGTCATTTCAATGAAAATTATAAACTTTCTTTTGGAACACCAAAATCTGACACATGCCAAAAAATGTCATACATTGGAGAGTCGGATTAAATTGGAATAAAAACCCAGAAACCTGAAAGACATTAAAAATTGAGAAAGAACATCATTTTGTAAAAAGATGCATATTTAAAAGATTTATTTATTAAAAAGATGTGAATTCAAAAATTAAAGAATCCAACCAAATAATACAATAGTTGAAGTTTTGGCTTTAGATTTTGAACAAGATTTATCTTTGCCAGCCGTACCAAATGGAGATATGTTCTACTAGGGTGAGTCACACGCATATAAAGTTTGCTCTAACTTATTTCCATTTTATCTTTAATGGTGTACTACTGTTAACGTTAGAAACCCATCATTCGAAGTGTTGGGCATCATCTTTTATCGTCTTAAACCGTTCTTCAGCTATTTCTTCGATAATAACATTTAATTCTGATGAATCATATTAATTACTATTAATACTTAAATTAATCATCTTGTTCACATACCATACCTTGTTTCGGAACTCAATGATGTTGTGTGATAAGCTAGCCTAACACCTGCTTTTCAACTGGTCATCTTCCGCAATTCATACATATGCTTAAACGTAAACATTCCTTTGAGAAAATTCACAAACTATCCAGTGTTGCAAAATTTAACTCTTACTGTAGTAAAAAAGACAACTGTAGTGTTGCTAACTTTACTATGTAATGCGGAAGCAAAGGAAAATCCTATGTTATATGCACAATGAAAGTATCGGGGAAAAAAAACTAATGATTAAGTTATCAACGATCAATCATTTCTATCTCAAAAAAAAAAAAAAAAGTTTTAGTGTAAAGATACTATAATATGTTTTCTGATACAGTGAAACCTGTGTAAGTTGACCACTTGCGGTGCACTACTTCAATGGTCAACTTATAGAGGTTGAATTATATGATATAGATCTAATTCTGTGCCTGAAAATAGCGGTCAACTTAGACAGGTGGTCAACTTTACAGGTTTTACTGTATGGCTCAAAACACGAATGGTACTGAGAGTACATCTGTACGCTGCGGTTAAAAGTTATAAAGCCTTTTATGAAATTATTCACAGGTGTTCACGTTGGAAAGAGTCTTGTAATTAATTTTTCTCTCAAGAAGCAGATTTCCAACGGAGTAAAGGTAGCAGTTCTTCTTCCAGCACTAAGCGTTATTGTAGTTCCCCTTACTGTTTTTCCTCAATAAGTCGTTGATTTCAATTGTTGAATTATAACTTTACTTTAAACGTGTACCAAACTGTTAGTAGTACATATTTCATGTCACTAAAATTTTCAATAATAATCTTTAAATATGTTTTGTGTTTAGGATATGTTTTGTGCAAGTCTTCTTTGTAATTTAGTTAGAAATAAATCTATTTTAAAAACAAAGTACTTCGAATATTATTTAATCAAGTAACTCCTTACATTCGTTAACGTTAAGTGCACGGAGGAATATATTCAATTTTTAATGCTATAATAATTTTTTCTCTGTTTTTTAATTGTTTTGACAAGGCTTGTCGGATAGGGTGGTTCGAAAAAAATCGATTTCTTTATTTTGGAATCGCGTTACCTCTCAAAAGTTGTAGTTCGGTATCCTCAATTAGGGAAAAATAATAAAAAAGAATTCTAAGTTGACATCTTCAGTTCACGCATGAGGTTGAAAGTTTGGAAAAATATGCTAAAAATTGAATTTTTCAAAAAATAATAAAATTAGTTTTTTTATACTTTTATAAAGCAACAGGCATAAATTGTCAGTATACAGCTTAGTTTGAACCAAAAAAAAAAAAAATTCATAGCTTTTACATATGATCTTTCGTTTGCACATATACGCCTTAAATTGAGCTAAAAACTCCTTCCCAATCTAAGGTGTATGAGCGAACTAAAAATCTTATGTTAAAACAATAAAATATTTTTTACGTTAAAACTACACTATATACTGACAATTTATAGCTGTTGCATTACAAAAAAATCAATTTTATTATTTTCTGAAATTTTCAGCTTTTAACATATTTTTTTCAGACTTTCAGCCTCATGCGCGAACTAAAGATGTTAACTTAGAATTTTTTTATTATTTTCCGACAATTTTGGATATTAAACTCTAAAACTTTTGAGAGAAAACGCGATTCTGAAGTAAATAAATCAATTTTTTCGAATCACCCTGTTGTCGGATGTCTTCCATCCATAGGCTCAAATAACCGTAAAAAGAAATTCTTTGCGACCCCGAAACCCGAGAAAGCCTCAAAATTTTTGTGCTTTTTCTACTTAACTTTGCTGATTATATATCCATTTTCAGCACAAACGTATTTAAATCTTCTGTATTATTGAAGCTAATCTTTGATCGATTCCCCCCCCCCCTCGGTACCCTTAAAAATAAATCTGGGCCATTTGTACTTATTTTGCTCGAATGTGAGGCTCCACAAAGCAGTGAGTCTAAGACAATTTCGCCTCACTCATTTTTAATTAAAAATCTTTAATTTAGTAAAAATCAATTTTTCATTGAGAAGATGGTTAATATTTAGTTGATTCATACTTTCGACGAAGTACAGAAATTATTTTACTTAAATAAATTGCTGGACTATTGCTATGGGCAGGGGTGCCCCGAACTTTCATTTTTAGGAGGGCGAAAATTCTCAATTTGCCAAATAGGACTCCAAATTTCGCCGAATTATGATAATTTTGCCGAATAGAACTCCAATTTTTGCCGAATCGTCAGAAAAATCTTGCCTAATAAGAAAATGCTTGGAAGGTCACAGTGCCTTTCGTGAGCTCCAATCGGGGCGCTCACTAATGGCTATGACAGCGCAAAGATAGGAGGAAAAGAATTTTCGAAAATGAATTCTAAAATAATACTGATTTAATGATTAACAAGTTGTAAAACTTGGGGTCGAAAACAGAGAAACAGGAGAAAAAAAGGGGAGGCTTTCTTCTTTTTTGAAGAACTTACTGCTCGCTATAGTGACTGTAAACTTATCTTCCGTACAGCAACACTGCCATTGTAATGGAAACACATTTCCAAGCTTTCCTACGTTCAGTGAAAATGCAAAATATGCTCAATTAAATGAACTGATGTAATCATTTAGAACGGATCTTCGGATAATCCAGAACAAATTTTTTTTTAGAGGAGTAAAATTGAAATAGGAGAAACGGAAAATAGTGTTATTGGCCCTTATGCAGTTATTGGCTATTTCAACTTTGATGCTAAAAAACTAGAAATTTTCTGGCCAAAAGCTAGGTTGAGAAACTATATAAGGGCAGCCTTTTTAATAAGTGTTAACGAATTTGCGCTGGGTGATCTGATAGTTTTGTGATTTGTGATTTCTTTGCTCAGTAACACATACATACACACACACACACACATACGCATACACACAAAAAAAATATAATCTGATGAAAACGTCGGCGACGTTTAAAGAAGTTGCAGAAGCAGATTTCGACTCATGTGACTTTATAAATTTGATTTAAAAATCGAGATTCTCCACGAAGAGTTCGTACAAAACCTGGGAGAAAGTATAAATGTGCTTCTAATAAAGAAATTTCGTGAAAATGTTTCAGCATTTACTATTTCATGAATCATAAAACTGTATTGTAACTCAAAATGATGGATTTTAGTACAAAAATGAAATACGAAAAAAGATAAAAAAAGAAAGATTTTTATTTTTCGTTTTAATGTTCCAATTTAAATTGTTGACATTTGCATTCATAAAATAATTTATATGTTCTGTAATTTTATCAGTTATAGAAATATTAATTAGAATTTTCCAGGTTTTATTACTTAACTTCAAAACCGAAACTTTCGATAAGTTTTTTTGTTTTTCTGCTCCGCCAGGTTCAAGCTATCGAGAATTGACTATGTATTTTATCCACTAAATTTTCGAACTTAAGAAGACACATTTCCATCGCTCTCAGAAGCAGACAAGAGTAAATTAGAACATGGTTGACAAGAAGTTCAATAGGGCGTAGACATCTCAGAAGCGAAATCGAACAACGTAAAGCAAATTCATATTTATTGTTACATTCATGTGTTCCATTTTATTATGTGTACTAAACTCAGTAGCCCAACAGACCATAGGGACCAGGGACGGATCCAGAAATTGTTCAAAGAGGGGGCGGGCTGTTGATTTTTTAGTTTACCTCTACTATGTATCTAAGTCACAAATGCTTGATGGGGAGTGGGGGGGGGGGGTCGCTCCGAATCATTTTTATATGACGCGACTAAAATATCGAGATTTTTCAAGAACCTATTCCTTTCCTTTTCCGACGAAAGAGTCATTCTAAAATTGCATATTAGAACTTTAATTTCGTAGCAATTCCTGGGTAATGTTTCGAAACCCCCTCTCTTTAACATTTTAAAATTACTCTTTTTTGGAATTTCAATTTCAAAAAATTACCGGAGAAAAGTCATTTTTTCCACCAACACTACCTGAAATGTCCACAATCCCGTCGTTAAGACTTAAATTTTGCAAAATATACTCGGAAGAAAGACCCCAAACTCGTCCTCCTAGTATCACCAAAGATTGTCTGAAATAGAACTTTTGAACCTTCAATTCCAAAAGAGTCTCTCAAGGGAGGGGCGATCGCTCTTATTGCCCCTCCCTTGTGGGGAACCAAGACCAACTGTGCCCATCTTAGTTTGTGTGACAAGAAGGCTCTAGGTTGCTAGGCGGGTGTTTCGGTGGTGGTCAGCCGAAAGCGGAAATCCGTTGTTTAGCTCTTAAGCAATTTTGGTACAGTGAAACCTGTGTAAGTTGACCACTTGCGGTGCACTACTTTATTGGTCAACTTAAACAGGTGGTCAACTTACAGAGGTTGATTTATACGATAAAGGCTAATTCTGTGACTGAAAAAGGCGGTTAACTTAGACATGTGGTCAACTTACAAGGGTAGTCAACTTTTACAGGTTTTACTGTACTCATTTAATCGACCCACTGAAGAGATTAAAGACAGAGTGATGTACAGTTGAATGGGTGGTGGGTAAAACGTTGTATGTTGGTTTTCAACAATTTTCTTTTTCAGAATAAAAACGATGAATTAAGTCCAGAGAATAAATCACCTGCGTTTTTACTTGGTTTACAAGGACAGGGAATGCGCTAGTTGGCATTGGCCTTGTAAATAAAGAGTTCATAATTTATGGAAGAACGTTGTATATTGCAAACCTGCTTCGGGGTTTCCTTGCTGTAGGAAATAAATAGGTAATTGAATGGAAAACCGTTGCATGTTGCTCTCCGTGGCCTGTTCAGTATATTGCACTAAGCAGATTCGTGTTTTGGCTGTAGTTATTTTCAACATACAACGTTTTTCCCGCCATCCATTCAGTTAACTTAAAAAAAAAAAAAAACCCGCATAATATTAATCTGATACATAAACTTGAGATATTGGAAACAAACCAAATTAATACAGAGTGAGAAATTATCTTTTAATGAAGCATGATGTTTTATGAATTAACAATGCCATAAAATAGCTACAACTCTTCAACACAAAGTTTCATGAAAGCATCTTAGGAACGATATAAACTCAGTACTTCACCGCTTGACACAAGGCACATACATCATGATCTGAATACTGCAGTGTTTTTGCCCGACTGTATAATTTAGCCGCTGTATCAGTGATCGGCATATATAGATCCCATCTAGCTCCCAGCTGAAGAGCCAGGTCCAGGTCTTTATGGACATGTTTCAAAGCAGTGTTAGTTGTGAAGTCTTTGTTTAGAATGGCTCTCCCTTTGTCGATTAAAGCAGGGCAACTCAGTGTACTCATCTCCAAGATCTCGATGAAATCCTCCTGTGAAAGCTTGAGTCTGTCGACTAGTGCCATACACTCTGCTAGAGCTGCATACATTACACCGTGCATCATGCTGACGATGATACTCATTATGGATCCACGGGTTGGGCGCCGATCGAAGTAGAATATCTCCTTGCACATGGCGTGGAAACAGGTGTTGCATTCCATAAATAAAGATCTGTTCCCTGTTTAAAAGAAAAACATAACTAAGAATCTTTTACCAAATCATGTATTATTGGGAGACCGAAATTAACGTTTTTTTTTTTTTTTCATATATGAATAAATGTTAAACAAGTTTTATTTTTAATTAACGATGCAAGTCGCCTCGTCAACTTTTATCATCTAAAAAGTAAATTTACATTCAGGATCGATAAAAATCAGTTGCTTTTGGACCAAAAGGTTTGGAGAAGGAATTTTAGATAAGCTTGGAGACGTCCCAGTTTGATCTTGACAGTCCGGGTTTTCAGACAAAATCTCAGTGTCCCGGTAAAAGATAAATTTGATTATAGTTGACCGAATGAGTAAAAATAATTTACTGTGTAAGATTCGAAAGGACAATTACTTTGTCATTTGTAACATTGAAATGTAAAATTAATATCAGATTAGCTTATGAAGATTTTGCAACAAGATTATTAAAAAAAAAAAAAAAACATAGCCAATACGAAGAACATGTAAATATTGTTCAATACCCCCCCCCCCCTTTCGAAGTTTTTCTTCTTACATAAGTAACTTTGAAATGTTAACTTGTAAGAAATTAAATGTTTTTATGTATCTGCTTGTGCCTTTTATTAATACCTAGATTCATAATTAGTAGTGATTGCAATATCGGGATACCGAATACCGGTGTTTCGAGCAATTTTGAAATTTCGTAATACCGGTATTTGCAGAGGTAAAATACCGGTATTTTCGGTATTAGCTGAGAATAATAAATAGTTTCAACTAAAGGATTTTCAAGGTAACTTTGCACATTTTTTTTTTCATGATACAGAACAAAAAAACAATCTATTGATGTTAAAATTTGGCTTCAAGAGCACAAACTAATCGAATATCATTAAACAAAAGTAGCTGAAAGATTGCAAACTCATATTGTCATTACTAAATGGCGAGATGGAATCGCATTTTCGTGCGCGTCTGTGCACCATATTTTTATTTTTTCCATTTCCCTGATTACTTACTTTCCCATGGGTGAAAGTTAATTTCAAGTGCAATTTGTCTCAACTGTACTAAATTTTGACACGAACTTTTTCTTGTTATCGTAACAAATGGTAATTTGTTGTTACCAGTATTGGTTTGTTGTCCTGTCGCACTATTTGGCTTTACGCTTGGCAAGATAATATTTGGAAATTATATAGTGCCTTGAAAATTTGCATATGTAAAGCATAATCAATTGAAATATATTTTCAGATAGTTACATAAATATAATTGTTAAGAATCTTGAAAAGAAAGAGAAAACTAATAGGAGAAACGAAAAAGATCAAGTTTAGTCACATTTATCGTAAATTTCAAACCAAAGGGCTAATGAAAAGCAAACACTAATCTCACCTGCTCAAGAGAAAATGATGTTAGTATTGAAAAAGGAACGTCTCTCGAAAATAAATTTCAACTAGCTATAAATTAAGAAGAGCAATAATAATACACACAATACAAAAGAAACACACACACACACACACACACAAAAGGATTAATTCCAAAATAACGCGCAAGAGATCGAAGAATTTGAAGATGAAGGACTTCCATACAAGAAGAGGAGGTGTATCGCGAATTGTTAACCGATTTTTCAATGTTAACGTCATTTTCTCTTGAGCAGGTGAGATTAGTGTTTGCTTTTCATTAGCCCTTTGGTTTGAAATTTACGATAAATTTGACTAAACGTGATCTTGTTTGTTTCTCTTTTTCGATCGAAGAATTTGAAGATGAAGAACTTCCATACAAGAAGAGGAGGTGTATCGCGAATTGTTAACAGTACCACCGATCTGCGTGAGTTCCGAAAGAGTATTTTCAACCGTAGGAAAAGTTGAGCACTGAAATGGGTTCCAGGCTCAGAGAAAATTCAATAGTTGCTTTATGTTTTTCACTATTATTGATTTTTTATTATGACATTTGTTCCTTCATTTTATATTTGTTCACAATACGTTTTTATAAATAACACAATTTTTTTGCACAAAATTATGAAATTTGGCAGCGAAACAATACTATGTTTTGAGCATTTTTTTGAGAAATTTCAATTACCGGTCTTCCGGTATCACGATTTAAAAATACCGAATACCGGTATTGAATTTTTGGTCCGTTATTGCAATCCCTAATAATTAGTAACCATTTCTTCATAGTATTGAGAATGAACTACCCTCTAAAACGCTCTAAAAACAGCCAAGTTGTGTGTCCCTTTTTGAGTACCTGCGACACTGGAGAAAAGGGGGGGGGGGAGTGAATTCCTGCGTCCCGGTTCAACATTTCAGAAATTCTGCAAGCTAAATTTTAGATACCATTTTTTTTACAAGTGTTTTATCGTGTAGCGATTGGAATAAACGAAAACCAGATGGTGCAATGTCGAATATGGTAATTGAGACATCACACTCCAATTCTTACATCTACTCTATTTATGGACTCAAATAATAATAATAATAATTATTATTATTATTATTTGAGGTTTCGTTTCGAGTAAAATGATCTTGCGAATCATTTTTCAGAATCGAATCATGCTTTTTCTGTTGACAATCGCTGGAAGAAACCCGCCCGACGTTGTCCCTTTATTAGTCACTCTGAGGCAAAAAACTGGAAAACTTAGACTGATTCAGAATGACATTTGCCAGATATTTTGATCCAAGACCAGATGTTTCTTGATCGATCAGGGATTGAAAATTTCTTCGCTTGATGGCAAAAGAATGTTGATAATGGGAGGGGGGCGGGAGTTAATACTACACCATCGGTTAAAAAAAAAGTTAAAAGCATTGGGTTTGAAATTAGTGATGTGCCGGATCGTTAAAAAAGTAGATCCGCGGATACGGATCCGGATCATTAGTGTCAAGATCCGTGGATAGAGATACGGATCTCAAAAATTTTTTTACACAATTCAACTATCCAAGTGTAATATTTGTTACGGAATGTTATTCCCGTCAGAATAATGGCAGTTTCTTCAAAAAATGTCAACTGCGTCAAAAATATAATCAAGACTGTGATTTACTCTTTAAAGCAATCTCCGTTAAAATTGAAGGAGAGTTGGAAGGAATGGGTCAGCGCTGCATTAATGCTTAAATGGAATGTGAAAAATTATTTCTAGCTTGCTTGGTAGATGTAGGATACAGGAGTAAGAGTGAAAAGCTGCTACTGTACAGGCTAGAAATAATTTTTCGCATTTTATTTCAGCATAAATGCAGCGCTGACCCATTCCACCGAACTTACTCCGACCGACGAAATACAGAGCCGGGAACACCTTTACAAACAGTAAATACAATAGAGAATTTAGTCTCATTTTTTTGGAAGGATGCCGAGAAAAACAAAAATGAATGACAACAGAAACCCCAAATCAATAACGAAAACTAACATTAAATTAAAAATTAAAAAACCAAAACATGTCCCAGAGAGCCGACCTCATTTTAAGATCAATTTCGCGGGTCAGATTACACATTTGTAAACAAATATGAACTGACAGCAGGTAAAAATTTTAAATCATTGAGCTTTTTCTCCTTATCGTCCGACTATGAAATCGAAACTAATCACGCGTATAAAGGCTTAGAATTGCATTTAAAATTTACTTAACAAGATTATAGCTCCTACTGTATATCAGTTGGAAGTTTCAAATAAATGTCAAACGCAGAAAACTTCGTTCTTTCAATTAGGGCCAACATTTTAAACGTACGGGTAAATTTTTACTACCCTATTTGTGAAAAACGTTAAGTCGGTTTTTAATTAATATCTCCGGTAATTAAAGTTCTACAAAAACGAGGCCAAGATAAGAACACTTTCGATCAAGTCACCTTTTGAACGAAAAATGAACTATCAAAATCGGTTTATCTGTGTAGGAGCTACGATGCCACAAAAAGACACACTGATACACACTTTTAAAACTTATTTCCCCTTCCTTTTTGCAACTGGGGGGGGGGGGGGGTACAAATTGGCTTCTGAAATGATACCTTAAAATTTAAATAGGGAATAAAACCTAATTTAAACGGAATTTAAGAGTCTTTTATTCAAATATTTAAACACTTTTAGAATAGAAATGATCCGTTTAAGCTCCGTGAAAAAAGTAACGGATACGGATACAGATCTTTATTTTCTCTCGGATATCCGCGGGTACGGATACGAATATCCGGAACTATTTGAAATACAGTAGACCTTCGTTGTACGCCGGTTTATTTTACGCAGTTTCGATTATACGTGGTTTAAGATTTGACACCTTTATTTTACTTTACGCAGATGAGTTTCGGTTTCACGCGGATGCGGCAATGCGAACAGATAAAATTTTTTCCTCTTTCAAAATCCAAACTCGTAAAGATTGCAGATTACGCGTAATCAACTGCATTTTGGCGTGCTAATAATCGAGCATGGGCCACTGGAGACATTTTAACCGATTGGTTCCAGAGCTCTTTCCAGAAGTAAAGTTATTTAACTCACACAGTTCAGAACTCACTGGAAGAAGAGCTTTTAAGAGTGACATAGCAGGCCAAAACCAAAACCAGAGGCGTAGCTAGACCCAACTTTCGGGCGGGGGGGTTACTTCTTTTATATATATATATATATATATATATATATATATATATATATATATATATATATATATATATATATATATATATATATATATATATGCAAATTTTTTTAGTATTAAACAAAATAAGAAGGAGGTGAATCTTACATACTTTGGAATGGGGTGCCCCAATTCCGATACTTGTGTCAAACAAAACAAAAAATAAGATTTTTTTTTCTTTTAATGTTATGGAAAATTCAACTTTTTTTTCTTTTCCCTCCATTTAATTTAAAGTGAAATTTTCTAGCAACGTCTTGTCGAAACCAGTCTACCCAAATCAGGGGGAAATCAAATATCTGATGAGCGTGTTCCGTTCATTTCAGTGTGACTGCTTAATTTAGAGGCTAACACACATCTACAAAAGCTGATATCCCTGAAAGCTAATAGATACTTGACTTCCATTTCCACCTGTAAATTGGATGTTTGACTTTCAAGCAATACAAGACTTTTTCTTGAAAAAGATATTGTAACGGATTCGGTGAGACTTCCAACTTTCTTGAAAGGATGACACAGTTCTTGATAAAAACACAGGAAATTTATTTACACTATGTACAGGAAATATCGTCAACAACTGCTAAATTATTCATCAGCAACTAAGCAATTATCACACAACACCGTAAACTCAACGTTTACACACGTATTTACTTCCAAATACGAAAACAACACAGCGAAATGCCTCGCAATAAACAGAGCTAATCCACTCACAGCACAAATTCTCAACCGAAACTCACTCCCCTCTTTATCCAGCAGGACGCTTTTATAAACATCGAAGAATTTTCCACAACATTCTTTCTGCTTTCAGAAATGCGTAGACCGTTATCAAATTTTATCAATGAAAAGAAAAGGAAATAGGGGGTCGTATACTTTAGCGGAATGAAAAGGGGTTGTATATTCATTACGGGAAACTATTTACAGGTTACGTTACTACAATAATTACTATTTACAGAATTTGTAACATTGCCCCCTTCCTAAGGACTGCACGTCCCGGGCAGTACAATCCCCAGAAAGGGTGCAAACACAAGTCTATCACAAGTTCACAAATACACACATTAATTAATAACTAACAGATACAGAAAACAAAATAATAACAAGAAATATTACTAAACATTAAAAGCAAAAATTATCTACAACTTTTATGTTATCAACCATGGTTGTTTACGTAATACTCATGAACTATGGCCATAGTATGGGGCTAACCGATCATAATGTACAACCCTAGGTTTTGCATTAGGTGATTTTTGGATCCTCACTACGACGTCATTTAGTCGGTTAAGGACTTTGTAGGGTCCATCCCAATGCGACTGCAATTTGGGTGACAGACCTTTCCGTCGGATGGGATTCCATAACCAAACCTTGTCGCCTTCGTTGAATTCATGTCCAGTAGACCTTGTGTCGTATCGGGTCTTCATCTTCTCCGCCGCGATGTTGATTCGCTCTCGTGCGAAGTTATGAACGTCTTCCAACCGGGCCTGGAGATCCTGGATGTACTCCTCAGGCGATGCAGGCGCATCCGGAGGACGACCGAAGACGAGATCACAAGGTAGCCGAAGCTCTCGTCCGAAGAGCATCTGAGATGGGGCATATCCGGTAGTCTCGTGGACAGCACTGCGATAGGCCAGCAGGAACAAAGGTAGCTTCTTGTCCCAATCCTGTTGATTTCTGGAGACCATAAGTGAGAGATTATTCAGGATTGTGCGGTTAAATCTCTCCACCATGCCGTCCGATTGTGGGTGTAGTGGTGTTGTCCTAGTTTTCTCAATTCCGAAAATTTGACATAGGCCCTTAAACACAGCAGAGATGAAATTCCTCCCTTGATCGGAATGAATCTGCAAAGGTGTTCCGTATCTCGAGATCCAATGTTGGACTAGAGTCTCTGCTACGGTGGTAGCTTCTTGATCTGGAATGGGATATGCTTCCGGCCATTTGGTGAAATAGTCGATGGAAACAAGAATGTATTTGTTCCCATCAGCAGTTCTTGGTAGAGGACCCAGGATGTCGATCCCAATTCGTTCGAAAGGAGCTCCAACGTTGTACAGATGTAGCTTCCCTCTGCTTCTTTTCTTCGGTCCTTTACGAGCAGCACAGGCGTCACAAGAATGGCACCACTTCTCCACGTCATCCTTCGCCTTGCTCCAGAAGAAGCGCTCCCGAACTTTATTGAGGGTTTTCAAGACACCAAAATGTCCTCCAGTCGCACTACTATGTATTTCTTTCAGAACATCTGAAATCCTTGATCGGGGAAGTAGTAACTGCCACCTAGATGTTTTGCCGTCGTCAGATTCCCATTTCCGGTGTAGCACGCCGTTCCGTAAATGGAGTGAGTTCCATAAAGCCCAGTATCTTTTTGTTGCAGGACTGAAGATGGAAACGTCCTGCCAGCTAGGGCGTCGACTGTCACTTTCCATGAACTCTAAAATTGGTTTTATGTCGGGGTCTTCAAGTTGATCTTTTCGAACTTGGTCATCACTCCATGGATCAGGTTCTGATGATGTTGGAGTCACTGTCACCTGATAGGCGGTAGGGCTAGTCGTTCCATACTGTTTCTCGATTCGGGAACAATAGTGGCAGTTCTCAGAACAGGGTCTCCTTGATAAAGCGTCAGCATTACCGTGAGATAACCCTTTTCGATGCTTGATCTCAATGTCATATTCCTGGAGCCGCTGTATCCATCTGGCTATCTGGCCTTCCGGATTTTTGAAGTTCAAAAGCCAAGTTAATGAGGCATGATCTGTCCGAAGCAGAAATTTTCGGCCGTAGAGGTAATGATGGAAGTGTTCTACAGCTTTCACTATGGCCAGTAACTCCTTTCTGGTGACGCAGTAATTTCGCTCCGACTTTGATAAGCATTTGCTCCAGTAAGCGATGACATGTTCATTTCCGTCAATTTCTTGGGATAAAACAGCTCCGATGCCCTCGTTGCTCGCATCAGTGTCCAGGATGAAGGATTTTTCAGGCTGAGGATAGGCGAGGATAGGCGTTGATGTTAAAGCCTCCTTCAGTCGTAGAAATGCATCTTCGCATTCTTTGGACCATTCGAACTTTTGCTTGCTCTCCGTCAGCTTATGCAAAGGTCGTGCAATGTTGGAAAAACCCTTTACAAACTTCCTGTAGTAGGTGCAGAGCCCCAGGAAACTTCGCAGCTGATGGATGTTTTCGGGACGACTCCAACTCTTGACAGCAGACACCTTTTCTGGATCGGTTTGTACACCTTCAGAAGAGATGATGTGACCAAGGTAGTTCACTTCCCGGCGGAACAAATTACATTTGGACGGGCTTAACTTCAGATTGGCTTCCTTAAGCTTTTGCAGCACCTTCCTAAGATTTGCCAGATGTTCTTCGAAACTGCGTCCCACGATGATGATATCGTCTAAGTAGACCAGACAGGATTCGTAGGAAAGTCCTCTTAACACTGTCTCCATAAGACGCTCGAAAGTAGCTGGTGCATTGCAGAGGCCGAAGGGCATCACTTTAAACTGCCATAAGCCTTGTCCAGTTGTAAACGCTGTCTTCTCTCGGTCATCAGGGTGTATCTCAACCTGCCAGTAGCCGCTCTTCAAGTCCAGGGTCGAAAACCACTTGTGTCCGGAAAGAGTGTCCAAGGTGTCGTCTATCCGTGGAAGAGGGTAACTGTCTTTCTTGGTGATTTCATTCAGCCGTCGGTAATCTACACAAAATCTGGTGGAGCCATCTTTCTTTCGGACCAAGACGATGGGAGAGGCCCAAGGACTGGATGAAGGTTCGATTACATCATTCTCCTTCATCTCTTTCAGGAGGGTCTCAACCTCTTCCTTCTTGGCGAACGGTAGTCGTCTTGGATGCTGTTTAATAGGGGGGTGTTCTCCAGTGTAGATCCTATGCTGCGTTAAATTCGTACGGCCAACATCCTCCGATGTAGATGAAAACAGATGCTTGAAGTCATCCACCAATTGTTCCGCAGCAGTTCTTTGATCTTTCGATAAGGGTGCACTCCCAATTAACTTCGATGTCAAGGACTCAGAAGACACAGTCTCGTGGGAATTGATTCTTCTAATGATGCAGTTTACTGGAGTACAAGTTGCCAGCACTTCACCTTTCCGGATATTCCTTGGCCTTTCACTCACGTTGACGACTCGCACAGGAATTACATCTTTAGAAAGGTCCACCAGCGTAGATGCTACCAGCACTCCTTTTGGGCTATTGCTTAAGTTGGGGTATTCAATGAGTCCAAATCGAAAACTATTGCTTTCTTCAATGGAGCCAGGTATTAATGATTCTGACCTTGAGGGAATCGATAAATCTGTTTGGGCTATTATTTGATGAGCGGATTTTACATTACTTTCTGCGGGGAAAACGGCTATGTCTTCTCTCATCGAGTGCAGCTCATTTGTCTTGAAGTCGAGGTTGAAGTCATACTTCTTTAAAAAATCCAATCCGAGAATGAAGGGGTCTGTGATAGCAGCAACGAATGCAGTATGATGGTAAGTGGCATTTCCAAACACAATTTCTAAGTTTACTTTACCTTCAATCTCGATCTTGTCACCTGTCACAGTCTGGAGGGTAACGCAGGGCGGCGTCCATAGAATGTTGAGTCCAAATTGACGAGCCACATCTGTTCTAATAATTGTAACATTGGCTCCAGTGTCAATAATCAGTTCGCAGGGAAACCCGTTTACATATGCGTAAACAAACAGTCCATTACTGCCGCCACTCGTCGATGAAATCTGGAAAACTTTAAGATGGGGCTCATTCCAATTTGGCGACCTCCGCCCCGCGAGATTGCCATGGCTTAGTTTTCCTGGACCTGAGAGGGAGAGGTGCTCCTCCCTCTGGTTTCTTGGCGAGCTTCACAGTTTCTTCGTAAGTGACCCTCGCCGCCGCATTTCCAGCACTTAAGTGGTTGTCGATTTTGGTCCTTGGGAGCCGAAATCCTTTTGAGGGTTCCTGCAATTTCTTTCATTTGCTTTTCAAGTTCATCAAAACGTGACGAAACCGGATCAAGCTCATCAGTTTTCACGCCGCGGATTGAATGGTGATCCTTGCGGGTTGCTTGCTGGGCGGCCTCCAACTTCATCACATACACAACAGCAGAATTCAGGTCTTTGACATCCGCCATCCGTAGCGCTTTCTGGATTTCCGGATCTCGAACACCGTCGATGTAGTAGTTGAGTGCCAGGTTGTCTCGAACATCCGCAGGACAGTCGCAAAAAGCAAGATGAGACAGTCTCTCGACGTCCGCTGCTAGCTCTTGCAGGGTTTCCCCGGTTTTCTGGAAACGGGACTTCAACTGGAGTCGGCTGAAATCTTTCTGGCACTTCTCACCGAAGCGAAGCTCCAACGCAGATGTGAGGGCGGCGAAATCCAGGCGCTGGCTGTCCGGAAGGGTCTGGAGAATGTCCGCTGCGTCACCTCTCAGGGATGCTGCAAGATGACAGGCCTTGGTAGCAGAGTCCCATCCGTTCGCTTCCGCCACTATCATGAATTGAGTTTTGTAAACCTGCCACGAAGTTTTCCCATCAAATGTGGCAAGTTTAATGGACGGTCGAGCAACCGATGTGGGAGCGCCAAACTGTACAGAGCTGCTTTCCGCGGTCGCCAATCTCCTTTCCACGTCCTTAAAGATCTCTTCTTTAAATAGATGAAATCTTCTATCTTCTTCTTCAAATTTATTTTCTACAGCATTGAATCGGCTTTCAACGGTATCAAATTTTTCTTCAATAGCATCAACTCGATGCTCTATGTCATTAAATTTATTTTCCATCACAGTCTTTACCGAAATAAGGTCGTTTTTAATTTCTTCTTGGTTAGACGTTAAGTCCTTTTTCAGCACCGTTAAATCGCTTTTTAACTGGTCTTGATTTGCCAACATACTTGCAGTCAGATCACTTTTTAATTGTTCTTGATTAGCCGCCATATCGTTTTTTAATTGTTCTTGATTAGCCGCCATACTTTCGGTCAAGTCACTTTTCACAGCATTAATTGCTTCCAGAAGTTGTTTTAATTGTTCATCCATTGCGCGAGTAATCACCATAAAAATAAAGTCCAAATTTAAAAAGTCTTTATGAAAAAAATGTCCAAAGTCACACTTACTGCAAGAAAGTCCTGAAGTAGCCCCACGTTGGGCGCCAAATTGTAACGGATTCGGTGAGACTTCCAACTTTCTTGAAAGGATGACACAGTTCTTGATAAAAACACAGGAAATTTATTTACACTATGTACAGGAAATATCGTCAACAACTGCTAAATTATTCATCAGCAATTAAGCAATTATCACACAACACCGTAAACTCAACGTTTACACACGTATTTACTTCCAAATACGAAAACAACACAGCGAAATGCCTCGCAATAAACAGAGCTAATCCACTCACAGCACAAATTCTCAATCGAAACTCACTCCCCTCTTTATCCAGCAGGACGCTTTTATAAACATCGAAGAATTTTCCACAACATTCTTTCTGCTTCCAGAAATGCGTAGACCGTTATCAAATTTTATCAATGAAAAGAAAAGGAAATAGGGGGTCGTATACTTTAGCGGAATGAAAAGGGGTTGTATATTCATTACGGGAAACTATTTACAGGTTACGTTACTACAATAATTACTATTTACAGAATTTGTAACAATATGCTTAAAGTTTCTTTTACTGTCAAAATGATTCCTTAAACTCGCAATAAAGCACTTAATAATGTAATCTTTACTAATAATAAAGCTGAAAGTCTCTCTGTCCTGAGGATGTCTGGATTTCTGTGACGCGCAGAGCGCCTAGACCGTTCGGCCGATTTTCATGAAATTTGGCACAAATTTAGTTTGTAGTATGGGGGTGAGCACCTCGAAGCGATTTTTCAAAAATTCGATGTGGTTCTTTTTCTATTCCAATTTTAAGAACAAAAAAAATCATAAGATGGACGAGTAAATTACGAAATTATCATAACGTGGAACCGTAACATGGGCACAAGCCAATTGTCGAGATACGAAATTATCATAACGTGGAACCGTAACATGGGTACAAGGCAATTGGCGAGAAACTTCACCCATACATTATTTCTAAATATCTTCTATTATACATATACAGGCGAACCAAAAGACCTTTTAATTTTTCTATTACGGGCAAAGCCGTGCGGGTACCACTAGTAATAGAATAAATACCTAGCAAAACTAATAAAGAGGAATTTTAATCAAAAGCCCATATCGATTTCAAATTTTCACTATCATACTTCAAATTTCTATAAAAATTTTCTTAAAGCCCCCGTATCTCAAAACCTCTTTATCTCGATTGTTTTCTTTAATGTGAAATTTGAATTATACAGATTCGACTGTATGCAATATTCTCACTGCGCGGCTCATAAAATTAAACATATTTAACAATTTGCAGAATCTAAAACAAAGAAAGGCTGCATATACGTCAAACAAATCAATCTCATTTCTAAAGCAAAGTGTCAAATTTCACTCAATTATCAAAAAATTGTCGCAGCAGAGGGCTTATGCTTGAGGGTCACACATGGAGCAGATTTTCAATGTCATTGGGGGGGGGGGGGGTAGCGAAGTGAATTTTTGACCTTTGTTACTCAGAAAAAAGTCGTTTTGATTTTTTTTCTTTTTCTTCCTTTTTTTTCTTTCTCTTCTCTCTTCTTTCTCTCTCGTTTTTTTTTTTTTTGAGACTAACGTTTCGGGGGGGGGGGGGGTTGTCCCCAAAACTCCCCCCTTAGCTACGCCCTTGGCCAAAACCAAAGAGGATACCGACGTCGGTGACGCACAACCAAAAACGTTCACATAGAAAATTTTGAGCCATTCCTAGACAGTAGAAATGATCTTTCTGATTTGTTTGTGAAGGGAGATTCTATCATGGAAATGACGCAAGTGATCATGGATGCGTTAATACTCTGCAAAGAATTACAGAGAAAAATTCTTAATGACTGCCAAAAGATTATCATAGCCTCTTTATGAACATAACATGAAATTAATTTATGTTTTCTTTATGCATGTTGTGCATAAAAGGCAATATAAGTACACATTAAATTTTTTTTATACAATTAGTCATCACTAAAATGTAGTATTTTGTTATCTACGGTACCAAACCCTTATTTCAACACTAGTATTCGGTCTCAATTTACGCTGTATTTCCGTGGAACGTAACCCCCGCGTAAAACGAGGGTCTACTGTATACATTCAGCTTAATTTGTTTAGCTAAAATGAAAACTGCACAACACCAATACAAGGGGAAAAAAAGAAAAAAACTGACCGTTTCCATTTTAAAATGAATCTTTCAAAATGTACATACTTTTATTCACAATGATGCTCAAGCGAGGGTGGGGGGAATGAATAAAAAAGAAAGAGACAGAGATACTAACAAATTTAATCTTTTCTGACGACCACCGATTAGATGGAAAGTTCGAACATCTAGTTTACAGGCGGAAATGAGCCCATTATTAGTTTTCAGGGTTTTTGCAGATGTGTGTTAGACTCTAAATTAAGCAGAATCGTATTAAAATAAACGAAACACGAGCATCAAATTCTTCCCTCTCACTCAAATCAACTCTTCTTTCCTGGCTGCGTGCCAATTTCATGACAAACGTCGTTAGACAGCACGGTATTGAAGAATGCCAGGTCCTAAGTTTCGTTTTCGCTACTCTATTGCTTTTTATTGCACTTCAAAACTTTGACTGTGAATGATCAAGAAAAACATATAATTGTGAAAGTTTATTTCACTTTTCCATCATGTTAAAAAAGCGATCAGAATTAAAAACATAGTGACCCACGTCATATTCAAATGTTAAAAACATGTAAGGGTTCCACATGTATTTGGCAGTGTAACGTGGTACTAAAAATATAAGTGGATTGCTATTTGTAGGTAGCAACAAAATGCATTTTGTTATAGGTTTGCTTGTTATTCGGAGAAAAATCATGCGTCAAGATACGCATTTAGAGCATCACCGAGGCGTCCCAATTTTTTTTTTACCAGCGAGCAGTCCCTAAAATGACCAGACGTACCGATTTCGGTGGGACAGCCCCACTTTTTTGTCTCAAAATGTCCCCGCTTCTCCCTTTATGTACCGCCAAGTCCCGATTTTCTGTTAAAGTCTCACCAAATGGAGGAAATATAAATAAACTAGATTTTCCAACACTTTCATTTTTTTTAAATGAGAAAGTTTTTTTAAAATATCTTCTTTTAACCAAAATAATTTTTCCGTATCAATTAAAGGAGTTTTTAAGTTTTTGAGAGGCGATGAAAAATTCAATAAACCAAATTGCTTCCGACAGTAAATATGACTTAACACTTTTGTAGGTATAAATGTGATGCAAATTTCTGTTACTGACACCACATTGAGTTACTTTTAAACTTCAGTTTTTCATAGGGATATCTGAATCATATCTCATTTATTTACTATGCTCTTATTTCAAATTGTAAGAACAAATGCTTTAATTTCATTAAAAAAAAAGACATTGTCTAGCTGAGGGGCCATGTAACTAAACATATCCCCCTCCCCGAAATTTAACCATATCCTTTCTGAAAAATTTCCGACTACGCCATTGCGTACAAGTATGTACTGTATAGTATAAGCAGGAAAGAGACAGATAATGTAAACAAACCATTTATTCAATACAATATCAAGGATATGAAAATACGTAAAAATTATTTGTATCTTACGGAATGGCTTAACTACATTAGAAACATAGTGAAATGTGTTTTTGCAAGCCAGTTTGAATGCAATTGTCAAATAATATTGCTTAGAAACAAATATTATACAGAAATAAATTATTACATATTCATCTCAATCAGGGCCGTCGCCAAGTGCATTCGTTTAGGGGGGGTGTTGAAAGTGATTTTGCCGACTGACTCCTGACATTTGCCGACATACATATATATATATATATATATATATATATATATATATATATATATATATATATATATATATATATACAGTGGCGTTCCTAGCATGGGTCACACCCGGGGCGATAATTTGTGGTGTCAATCTCCCCTTCCCCAATCTATAGGCGCAAAAGAAGAAAAAAAATATGGAAACATAAAAACATAATATTCATGCAATTTTCAGAAACAACTATATTTGTGTTGTAACGAAATTTTAAGCGTGCTAATGTACAAGAAACGAATAAAAATGGGGTGTCCGGGGGTTTACCCCCGGAAAATTTCCAAATTTGTAGTCTTAAAAAATGCATTTTAGGTGCATATTTCTCAAAAAACTTGCAATTACACTTGGTGCAAACGTGACCTCCCAGACGGGTGACACCCGGGGGCGGACCTCCCCTGGCCCCCCCGTAGTGACGCCACTGATATATATTATATATATATATAAATAATTACCTTTAACCGGAATTTCTTACGGATTGAAGTCTTTAGTAATGCTATGCTGCTTTAGTAATGCTAAGGGATGCATTAGTTTCCATAAAAGTCAATATATACTGCTCTCCCCCGAAATATTTCCTGAATTGACATCCGAAAAAGGTGACTTTAGGCTTTGTTGTGTATTTTAAGAAAGAGAGGGTGCAGGTTTCTTCTCATTATCTTTTTCGCTGGGGTCAATTTTAGGCTTTATTATGGAAAGGATGGTTTTGGGTGCTTTTGTGGTAAAGATTTCTAGAGATAAAGATTTATGCTATCTTTGTTCACGTGAAGAAAAGTAATGGGGGGGGGGGGGTTCGGGGGCAATCCCCCGAAAAGTTTTCAAACTTAAAGTTTTAAAAATGCAGTTTTAGGCTTTTTATGGTATGGAGACTGTAGGTCAGAGCGTAGGTACTGACAGATGTCCAGTTGACAGTGGCAGATTAGCTAGAAAAAAGGGCTAGAAAAATACCTTGTTTCTGATTGAATATTTCCATAGCGCACTAATAAGGTTAAAAAGTATACAAATCAAGAGAATTGCATTGTGTGCCGAAAAATAGAGTATATAATATGATATAGAGAATATAATATGAGTCATACCATGATAATAATGGAAGGTTAGAAATAACGGGGGTTCGGGAGGTTCTCCCCCCTGAGAATTTAAAAAATTGTTATTCTGAAAACGAAATTTTAGACTACCTTTGACGATGTTAGGGTGAGAGCAGGCTCGGAAAATTTTTCGAAACTGAAGACTTAAGAATGCGATTTTAAGCTATCTTTGGATCCGTTAGGGGAAGGGATGGGGCCCAGGGGCACTCCCTGTGCAATTTTGTGAAATTAAGCTTCCATAGGCAATCATAAACCACTATTAATCATATTAAGGAAAGAAGAGGTGAATAACATCTTTTTAGTGTTGAGAGGGGGGTTAAAAGACTCATCCCCGAAAATTTCTGAGATTGAAGTTCGAAAAACGTATTTTTACACGATCTGTGATGATGTTCAGAGGATGTCCCTCGAAAAACTTTAACATTTCTTTTCTTCTCCAAAAGTGGGGTTTTTTGAGTCTTAAATTTGAAACTATTTTCGGTAAGACTTTCTCCTCCTGTCCCTCATCTAAGGTCACCGAACATAGTTTTCTAATGTTTTAACATAGTTTGAAATATGAACATAGTTTTCTAAGCATGGGACACATGTCCCGGACACTTTATTCCTTCTCCGAACAGCACCAAAGATGGCTTGAAATTGCATTTTTTGCTACGAGAACCACGGAAACCTATCTCTTCCTTTGAGGTCACGAAACATTAGTTTAAAAATCCCTTGGCGATGAGAGGCCATGTCTACCTAGTAGGAAACTAGGTGTCTGACCAGTGGGTCCGGCTCGAAATCAGACTAGTATAAATTTTATCAGTTTTAAGGGGAGGAAAGGGCCCAGAAAGCAAACCAACATCCAACAAGGGATCCAGCCGCCTTGGCTCTCGGCGGCCCTGCTTTCTGGCCTCCAATTTCGAACAACTCCCTCCTCCCCTTTCCAAAATCAAAGATTTTCTTGAGACATCCTCCAAGACCTATATTTTCCCAAACATCATCAAAATTAGCCTCAAACGCGTTTTAGGATTCCAATTTTTAAAAAAAATCCAGTTGAGGGTTCCCGAGCCAACACGCTTACTCGTTAGGCGTAGAAATAGTGGAAATAGTGCTTAATGTGGGTTCAGAAGTTTGTTTCAAAAATAAACACTTATGAGTACAAATGTGACATTGTATTGCAATATTTTCCCTATCTTTCTCTCTATTTTAATTTGCTTTAGTTTCGGCATCCCATGTATTTTTTCCACTTTGATATGGTTTTATTGATGATACAATTTCATAAATGTATCGACGGCCAGAAGCTATTGTATTTTTTAAACTGAGAAGTTCCCTGGGTTTTTCAAGTAATAATTCTAAATAATAATTTTAAAAAAAAAATGTTTGAAATGTGCATCATGACTGCTTATAGTTTGGTAATCTTAATGTGCAATACAGATTCTCGGGTAATTTCTAAATAATATATTAAGGTTTCGTTTTCTGTTCAGATTTTACAGAATAAACATTCGATTAGAATTTACGAATGTCGGACTTAACGTTCAAATCCAAAACTTCCATGAAATTCAGAATTAACTCTAAAAATAAAAATTGCCGATTGTAGCTGAAACTGCCGACTGACCCTGTGGCCTCAGCAAAATATTCTTATTCGGCAAAACTTGTTTAATGATTCGGCAAGTTTTGGGACATTATTGCTTTTTTTTTTTTTTTTGAATTCCTGAATTGTCCTTCTCATGTGTGCATTGCATACCCATATTTTATTCTTCGGCAAATTGAGAACTTCTCCCAAATTGAGAATTTTCCAAAAATTTAAGTTCAATGGATCAGTGTCGGCAAAATCAAATTTTGTTCATATGAATGTCGGTAAATTGGGAATACGGTGCAATTAGGCAGTTGGTGAGTTGATTATGTCTTTCAGAAGAACAGTCTTCAGTATGATCACAGGATGCACTAGACATGCCTATACAAACTATACTAATATATACATGTTTTTGATTTTTCTTTCATTATTAAAACACATTACTTTGCACTCAAATATTTTGAATCTAGAATCAATTGAAAAAGCAAAAATGCCGACTCTATAGATGAACTTTCTGAGGGGATCGATGCTTTATTGTGTCGGCAAAATGAGCTGTCGCAAAGTAAGCAATCGGCATAGTGAGCAGATGAAAAAAATGTTCGTGTCTGCGATATGAATTCATCAGAATGAACATGAAGCGCAGTCAAACATGGTATACATACCCGCACAAACTCTTCATGTTTTCTTTCTTCACGTAAATGCTTATTATTAATTATAAATGTGTGTATATGGAGTATTATACATATTTTAAAAAACCTAACACTTCGTGTCGTGAATGTTGAAACTAATGAGTCAAAAATGCCGACTGTGGTGAATTTTATGATTAGGCACTGGGCAGTGCCGTATTTACGCACTCGGTAAGAGAAGCGTCCTGAAGATGCACGCTCAAGGGAACAGTCAGCGAAGGAATGCTGAATGATAGTGTTTGCTGTACGTAGTGTGAGCAAAATGAAAATGAATGTAAATAAAGATCCTTTTCATTATTTTCTCTTGCGCAAAGGGGGGCCAAAAGGTTAGATTTTTGCAACTTTTGAAATATGAAAATAACTTTAAAAAAAAAAAAAAAATTCAATCAATAAAAGCTTTGAAAATCCGAAATATTGAAAATGCCGACTTAAACTGATTTTGCCGACTGGATGAAATCTCTGGGAGGGTGAGACACCCCCCTCACCCCCCTATGGCGACGGTCCTAATCTCAATGCAAATTTGTAAGGAAAAATAGTTAATGTTGTAGTGTCCCACTTGCATATGAGCTCACGCCATCGTCAAAAAGAACCGTTTACCATCAAACACAGATTCTATTTGTTTTGTAAAGTGCGTAGTTCATGATTTTCACTTCATCACACACAGTCACATGATTGTATACAATCTTGACGCTCACTTGTTGCTTTTAATTTCTCCAGTCAATTTCTGTAGTGCATATGTTAGTTTTGTTTCCTCGGACCTAATGGAATACATTTTCGCTCGCAAACCGATTAATACTGTAGTAGATTTTGAGTTTAGTTCATCGTTTAAGCACCACCCAATTATTTTTAAAATAGGGCGCAGTTCACGATTTTCACTTCATGGCACACATTCACACATGATTGTATACAATCTTGACGCTCACTCATTGCTTTGTATTTCTCCAGTCAATTTCTGTAGTCCCTATGTTTAAGGGACCTATACAGCCCTTAATTTAATTGAATACCTCTTTGGTCTCAAACCAATCAATTCTGCAGTAGATTTTTTGTTTAGTTCATATCACCACCAGTCAGTCCACCAATTAAAAGAACATCCATACGATTTCTTACATTTTCCATTGTTTTTCCATACCCAGCATTGTTTATCAACCAAAAGAAATCCTTGTCCAAAACTCGCATGTTCGTTCCCCCCCCCCCCCCGAGTCCTACATTTAAATCTAAATATGATTTTAATCTGGGTTGCCGATGACTTTTTATCATTCCTATGCCTTTTGAATAACTGAAAACTTAAAGAAAGCATAGTTGAAGATTTCTGTGACGTATTATATAATTAGTCGCATGATTCAAGCTTAGTTAATTTCCTATAAGCATCTAATTACTTTATTATCTTTTTCAATGCTTAAGGGAATTATATTTTGACAAGAGATTGGTAAATGATTGTGTACTTGATAAAAGAACGACATCAAACGTATAAGGAATCATATGAATTATAATCAGAAGTGACACTTTATGTTTTCAAACACTTCTTTAGTAAATTGATACGTATAAGGATACGTAAGGGAATCACTGTAGGTAAAGAGTAGCTTAGAATTTTCATTATAAAATTTCTTCATGCAGTTATAACGAAGGTTCTTTTATGATGCTTGTTCAGTTCAAGTACAACAAATACCACACAGTTTGTCCTGTTTAGTAGTCACAAATTTCTAATCTTTGTACTGCACTAAGGTTATGGTTAAACACTCTGAATTGATGATGCATCTGCAACTAATTTTTTGGCTTTCTTTTCTGCATCAATTAAAATAACACCAAACATTTTCCATGGTTTTCCATAGAAAGCATTGTTTATTAGCTAGAAGAAATCATTCTCAGAAAATAAATTTAAAAAACTATATTTTTAGCTTTTTTTTGTATCGATTAATCAAACATCAATATGTCCTTCATTTCTGTACCAATGAAAATAACATCAAACATTTTCCAGTTTTTCCATAGAAAGCATTATTCATTAACTTAAAAAAATCTTCTCTGAAACTCGTAGAAGTTTTTTTTTTTCTTTAGTCCTGTATTCAAATCAAAGTATGATTTTAATCAGGGTTTCGGATGAACTTTAATCATCCTGATGCACTTTGAATAACTGAAGTCCTGAAGAAAAGTATGATTAAAGATTTCTGCGATATGTTATATAATTAGTCGTACTATTTAAATATGGAGCTAACGAAATTTATTGTTAATATTAATTATTCATAGAAGCTAGCAAGTATCCGTCGTGAAATGAATGTAAGCATTCAATTAAAAATGTCAGCTCCTAAAATGTGTCCGTAGTCGGTATCAGGTGAATTCATTACTTACAGCACTATTTAGTCGGGTGGCGTAACCCACTGAAAACCTCCATAAGATAAGGGCGGCGACATAGCTCATCCATAGAAATTATTTGCATCCAGAGATCCAGATACATAATAAAGTTTGATGGTTCATAAGGGTGAAAGTCAGGTAAATATTTATTATTTGAAAAAACATGCCGATGGTTAATCATTGAGATGCCACTTTCATTATTTTTCTTACTAAAGAAAGGCATAATAATGTCTGATAAATTCAAGGGTTTGATTCACCATCTTCACTTTGTCTAGTCCTGGTGAACCTGATGGTTCGTAGAGGTTAGGTTTCTCAGTGAAAGATTCAAAATCAGCGAAAACAACGTGAGGAATAGCGGGTAGTCAAATTGAACTCACGAGTGAATTACAGCTCACTTATAGGACACTCAACTGCTGCAATATTATGAGCATTCATGTGTCGATTCAAGTTCGTGTTCCGTGGGAAAGACTTCCCATACTCATCACAGGAAAAATTCCGAAGGCATCTTTAGGTGTTGATTTAAATCACTCTTCTGGTAAAATTCTTCCCGCAAGTTGTACAAACCTATGAAAGACATTGAGAAAAAGACTTTTAGATTTAGTGCACTAAGAAACAAAGTTTAATAATTTAAATATGGTATAAAATAATTTAATACAACCTCCTTCTACTAAATTGAAAAAAAAAAAAAAGAAAGATTGTGTGCCGTAAAGACAACACGATAAAAGGGAAACTTTTATCTTTATTTATTTATTTATTTATTTATTTTTTTCAAATCTGCACAAGTTTTCTTTCATGCCAAGCTATTGTTCTTCCTGCGCATGACTTAGGCATATTCACTACAAAATTTTAAATTTTGATGAAGAAAATTGAGTTTGAATAACGAGAAAACTAAACAATACCCTAAATCCGCTTCTTAATTGTTGCCAAAAAGGGAGAAATACTAGTAATTATAAAGTTAATTTTATTAAAATTAACAAACTAATCTCAAAGCTGAACTTAAGCAATGTGGATTACGCTTTTAAACTGATGACTTGACTCAAAAATCAAAGAAGTCTTAGAAAATCTGTATAATTTGAAAAGTTAAAAAATATACAAAATCCACAAACATATACTTCCTTCTATTTTCCAGAGTGAGTGGCTATGCTGTAGAAGTGATATTTCAGTCAGGACAGGATTAAGTTTCAGGGGGCAGATCCTGACAGTAAAGAGACTATTATATTAATTATTTTTCTTAAATTGCTAGTTACATGACCTTCATTATAGGTTATTCAAACTATAGATAACTGCTAATTATTAATTAATAATCAGTTATTATAAAATATCGATACTCTCACATTTGATTTAGGATATTTTAAAAACTGAGAAATTATCTCAAAACGTAACAACTACACCACTGAAGGAGCACCACATTTGATGCATAAATTAGACTCTACCGATTAAACGTCAGCAATCGATAATCGGTCATAATTGTCAACTTTACCGATAATTTATAATCGGCCAATTTTCATGAATTAATCGTCCGAAACAAAATTTATTAATTAAGATTACTCTAAATGGGAAAAGAACTAGAAACTATAATGAATTTATTTTCCTGTAACAAAAATTAACATGCCATCATAAATTAATAATGATAATTTTTAAAAAATCAAGTTTAAAAAGGTCAAATCCTTTATTTTTAAAAATATTATTGAATTAATGCTATCTTTTTTAAAAATAGATATGAGGTAGTGAATGGTTCCTTATTTGTGTGTGTTGCACTGTCAGCTCCACCTCTCTCAAAAAAAGTATGAGGGAATTCTTTTTTCCTTTTGTTATTCAATCATCACATTCACTGTTACATACAATTTTCTTACAACATACAATTTTCTTTTCAAAGCACTATCTTTTTCATTCATTAAAAATTTTAGCATTAAAAAATATGAATTTTATAAACACATGAAGCAATGTTTTTTTTTAATTTACTTTTTTTATTTTTTATTTTTACTATCATGTGTACAGGACCATACAGTCATACTCATACTCGCAACACGTGCAAATCCTTACTTTTTAGAGACAAAGGAAATTTTTTAAAAGTTTATACTTTATGATTATTATAACACACAGTCATTCCTTACATACATATACATGAAAATTTACACCACCCTGGCTCTTTTTATTTGCATTTTTGGACTTGATTCGTCCACGTTCTATAACACGAAGAAATGTTTATTTTTTTAAAAAAAAAAGCCCTTCCACCCACTTTCCCGTTGACCTTTCAATAAGGATCATTTTCACAAGAAGCTTTTTTCCAGTTTGTTTGTTACTCACTTTTCAGACGCCTGTACCCACACATTTTTCATTTTTTCTCACTCTTTTTTGTTTTTTCACCTTTGTATTCATTCACTTTTTATTTTAATTTTACGAACACTTGAAGCAATGTTTTTTCTTTTTTTAAATTTACTTTTCTATTTTTATTGATCTGTGCACTGCACAACTATCATGTGTACAGGACCATACAGTCATACTCATACAGCCATTATATCCACTTTTTATTTTCACTTAATATTAAGCTTTATTATTTTCACATGCTTGAATGTGCTTAAGAATAAATAAATAAAATAAAATCTAGAAAAAAAGGGCCGTAAATAGCGTTTGCAACAAAATGCGAAACAATTTATGGTCGGATTTTTTTTATTTTCAATAAATGAATTAAAATAAAATACAATTGTAGCACAAGAACAATTTTATTTATTTATTTTTTGAAAATGAAATTCTTAAAGTTAAAGGAGATATTTCGCATTGTTGAAACATGATGTTTAACATTTTAAGAGAAAAAAATGTGATGTCGTTTTTATATTTAGTAACTTGAATTTTTCCCTCATAAGTCGGGTTTTATTTTAATTGTGTATACATATGGGAAAGCCGGCTGGTCTGAGTGAACGTGTTTATATCTTAGGAAATTCAAAAAAAGAAAAAAAGAAAGCAAAGAGAAAAAGAATATAAGATAATATAAACAATGTAAAAGAATTATGCGCATGATGAAATTTAGACCATCTTTTTCTACAATTCTATTAAATACAATTTTTTTTTTCCAACTTTTCCGAATTTCATATCAGCATTTGCTTTATTGAAAAAACACCGTGTCATATTAAGTATGAGCATATTTTTTGGTTTAGAAAACAGAATTAAAGATAACACACTTGCAAGCATGGTAAAAAAAGAAAAGAAAAAAAGAGAATACTTACATGGCCATTTCCAGACTTTTTCGACACCACAGATAGCAAGACTGCATGTGGTGGGCTAAGTCCAGCTCTCATCAGAATCGCCTAGACTAGGATATGAAGAAGTTCGAATGTGATAACACATGCTCGATCGATAGCAGCCGTGATCTGAACTCACTGAGCCACACTAGTAGAGCTGCTGGACAAATATAACTGAACTCGCCTGCCCCTCCCCCCCCCCCTCTGTGGAGGAAATAAAGGAAGGAGTCAGGAGGGGATCGGGGGAAATGACCTCGGGGCGGATGCTGTGAGGGGAGATCCAAGGTCACTAAGAAGCTACCTTGCCTCTTGTTTTCAACAGCTTCTTTCTTTTTTCGCAGTAGAAGATTCCACAGCACCGCTATGATAAGGCCCAGATACCGTTGGTATAATCGAGATTTCAAGCACGGAAGCTCATTCGGGCCCGGTTCTGCTCGACTCACTTTTACCGCAGAACATTGGCAAGCGAACAGTTCTATCATAAGAACGCAAGACAACTCTGAATGAGTCTAGAAAAAAAAAATATCGAGGCTATTTTGTTGAGCATGTTTCGCTCATTTGTCGAAATGAACGAAACATGATGCTCATTTGCATTATCACAAATGTAACATGCCCATCATTTCGGAGCAGACATCTCTGCTCCGAATCCGACAAACTGGCATCCTGCAAAATAATGGATGCGTCCTATAAACACTGGATTTCCTGCATACTCCTGGTACCAGGATAAACCTCCCGGTGGTTCCCTGTCCCTCCAACAGACAGGAGCAGATTGTGATATCTCGTTTCCGTAGTGGTTATCTGAAACCTATGACATACAAAGACTGAGTAAAAGATTACCAAATGTGTCCTAGTGTACTGCTTTTTCAGGCTACACTGGAGCACATCGTCGATTGTCTTGAATTTTCTTAAAGGGATCATAGCAGAACGTGGATCCGCCCTATGTACTCGATATGCTCAGAATCATAGGCAGCTCGTACCGGGGGGGGGGGCGACTGCCCCCTCACTTTCAAAAGTAAAGGGGCCTTGCTCCCTCACTTTTCAGAGTTAAAAATTAATGATAGATTGAAAAATGAATTTCATAGGATAGATTGATTAATTTTACGATAGTAAAAACTAAAAATTCTAAATAAATGGACTTTTTTCTCTTATTTCATGAGAATTGAACTTTGAAATGGATATAGGGAATGCCTACTGTGGCCATCCGTCCCGATTCTTGATGTCATATTCCACATTTTTAAGAGTTATTTAATCAATAATATTAAAAACCGGCAATATACCCCGATTTTGCAAAACAATAAGTTAGCTTCAGTGGCTACGCCCCCGAATCCCCACACTTCTTTTGACCCTTCACTTTCCTGGTGCACCAGTCGCCTATGACCACAGTCACTGGAGTCGATGAATGGTGAAATCCTTAAATTCCACCCGGATGAAAAAAAGAAGCTCCTCAACTTTAACTTGCGATTCCTTTTGTGAACTCTGAACAACAAAAGCTATGGGCCCCGCGTTTCTGGGGGCCCCGTGCCATGCAAAAAAAGTTTTCATAGAAAAATAAATCCGTTTAAAGTTATTTCTTCTCTTTCTCGCTTTTTCTCTATTTTCGGATACAGCTTTTCTCAGCAAAAATAAATTTCCAGATGAATTTAAAATCATTATTATTATTTTTTTTCGAGAAGATCACAGACTCGTAATTTATACCCGAAAAAACGATCTTGTCCATTTCCATGAGCTCTGGGCGAGAGGGGGCTTTTTGTGTCTTTTGAGGTGGAAAGAACTATCAAAATAACAAAGATTGAAAACAAGTTAGAGTCACACTCCTCTAACCAGGGCTACGGAGTCGGAGTTGAAGTCGAAGAGTTGGGTTCGGACTGATTTTGGGGGTGAAGGAGTCGGAGTCGTTGAAAAACATACCAACTCCGACCTCCTTTTTTTTCCTCTAATTTTCACTTACTTTCCTAACATTAAAAAAACTGACTACTAATTGGTTCGATTTACGTATATAGACCTCCTATGAAAAAACAACTACCATTGGCAACTAGTTGGCTTCTTCATTTATCGAACTTTCACTTTCAGTAATAGCTTATTCCACCGACCCGCTAAGTTAGCTTGTTTTTTAAACTTTCTTGAACTAATAGCAACTGTCAGCAAACGGTTTTGTTGCCTGTGACATTTATACAGTAATCACTTTGAAATAAAAAATAATAATATATTTTTTACTCCGACTTCAGTTAAATAGTAAAAGGAAGGTATCACTTGAGAAAGTCGGGAAAAATATATTAGTGTTTTAAATCTAAAGATTATGTCTACAAGCTTGGTTCTCACTAAAATGTATGAAATAAAATAATTAGGGGAGGGTGCTCCAAAGTGGGTTGGCATTCGTATGCGACCGTATGGAGTGCAAGCTGCGATGTATGCGTACATCGTGTATATCTGAACACCCCTGAGTTTCAATCAGACAGAGCGAAGCAGCAGTGAAGCGGCATGGCGTAATCAAGCTTAAATTAAGAAAAATGATACATATCTAAAAAAACTGAAGGTATGTAACTTGTGATCAGTCGAAGACCAGGTTATTTTTTTAATGTCAATAATATTAAGTTATTCTGACACCATCCGCGTTCGAACTACGATGGTCATTTTGTTTGTTCTTTCTTAAGCTTAAGTTTATAATTATTGAAATAAAAAACGTGCCTTCGGGCAAAAGCGGGTGGGGCAAAGTTAGTATAAGACTTAATCATGTATTTATTTATAATTTCTTGACAGATGTGCTGAGTAGGCGACTTCGAGTTTCTATTTCAATAGAATAAGTATAACTTTAAAAAGTAACTTTTTATGACGGCAATTAGTTAGTAAATTAATATAGTCAGTTATCTTTATGTTTTATAAACAAATGTGCAGACTTAGGTTTTCAATTTAAATTGGATAAGTATAATTTTTATATACATATATGTATATATTTTTTATAATGGCAGTTAGCTACTCAATAAATTCAATCATTTATAAGTTCATATTTGATTGGCAAATGTCCCAAATCACAATTAGTTACGCTTACCCGTTTTACCCGAACGGATTACCTGCTTTAGGCCCCCTGGTAGGACAAAGCGGATTTTTCAAGGGTTTGCAATGTTTGATAATAAATAACTATTAGGTTTGAAGTAATGCAAAAATATTTTTTTATTATGCGAGGAAATAAAATCGATACTGTTGCGATAAAAATCCAAAAACTACAACTTTCGAGCCTTCTCCATTAGTCTACTCGCTTTGGGCCACCCACCCTTATACGATTTCTCCGGTTACAACACTCAATAATTTCAATTATTCTCAAAATCTTCATATTAAGGTTAATTATAAAGCAGCCAATAAAATAAAAATAAAAAATTGAACGAAGAAGAAATATAGGTACAGTAAAAGCTATTCGCACAAGGCTGTATATAGCCGCATTTTATGTAAAATTTGCTCAAGCCGTACATGTACCCGGCCTCTCTTCGTAAAAAATAAAATTTCGCTTAAATTTTATAGATGCAATACAACTTAAGATTTATTAGGGAAAATTTCAGAATTAAAGCATTTATATTTTTTTATAAACTCTGAAATTAACTTGGGGTGGCATTCACCACATGAATGTCACCCGGATCAGACTTCTCCCTCGCAAGAAAAGTTTTTTTGACTTAGCAAAAAAGATTTTTTTTCTCTCAAGTTACAGCTTTCAGAAATTGAAAGCACTCGATTTGATCAACATTTATTTGTTAAACAATAAAGGGGAGCAAATTAATCGTTTCCAGTTTTAAAAAAAAAGAGAGGGGGGGGGGAGTTTTAATTAATCTCACTTTTAAAATCGTAACTTTTGGAAAATTTGACGTTCAAATTGAATTTCAAACGTTGTGTGCATCTTAGGTTTACAATAAAATACCATGTGAAAACCTCATAAAAAGGAATTAATATTTCATTTACTGTTTAGGGATTTCTTCTCCTTCCCATGAAGGGGGAAACTGAAAAAAGAAAATAAATAAAGAAAAATCCGGAGTCGGAGTTGGACGTTTCAAAATCCAGGAGTCGGAAACGGCCAAATTTCCTTCCGACTCCGCAGCCCTGCCTCTAAAGTGTGTGTCCTTTTGCCCTTTGCCAGAGAGGTCTGCCGAAACCACTCTTCAAAGAATTGACCTTTTGGTGTGGGCTCAAGGCTTTGACTTTATTGTCATTCTAAGGCCTAATCTTTTTTTTCCTGATCATTTTTGTAGTCCAAACTATCCCTTACAAGTCCTCAAAATGCAAAATTTTACATGTATTTCTCAAAAAAATTCATGGGGACAAACCCCCGGACCCCCTGACATTGGGAGTCTATGCATCACTCGCCCGACGCCATCTCTCACCTTAGTAAAAACAAAAAAAAAAAAAAAAAAAATTAGGGGGGGGGGGGGGGTTAAAAAACGAGCAAAGACATGAGCAGTTCGGTATCAGCAGAAAAAAAAGGTATCCTGTTTTGCCTCTAACGCAGTTGTCCGGGCAACAAAATAGGCCCCCATACCTGAAATCGCTTACAGATCTGTTGTCTGGATCCCCTCCCCCACCTGTCTCCATGAAGATATCCGCTACTGTTTATTATCATATGAAAACGAGGGCCCTTTGGTAACATTTGCTACGGGCCCCGCGCTGGCTTAATCCGGCACTGCCTCTTGAGTAGCCAATTCCCCCCTTGGTGGGTTATCGCTCTTATAGGTTAGTAACCACTGGTTTAAAGTAACCCCCCCCTCCCTCACTAAGTTCGCGATTTATACTTCGCTTTGGATTTCTCAATAGGCCCCGTAGTATATTTAAGTACTTTTGAACTACTTAAAATTGATACGAAAAGTTGTTCAAATCAAAAAACGAAACATGGCAATGAGGTGTTCTCGTCGAGGTCTTTCTTTCGAACGAAAAAAAAGAAGTTTGTTCTAATCGGTTAATGCCCTCAAAAGTTATTCAGAGGAAGGAAGGGGGGGGGGCAGACAGGCAGACACACTTTCCCCATTTCAAGACCATACTTCAATATTTATTAACTTTATTTTGTATATTTTTGACTTCTTTTTCAGCGATATTTTTTCGATGCATTAAATTAAAAAAAAAAAAAAAAGTATGAAAGAACTTTACGGGAGTATAGGCTAAAAACGGGCAACGTCTTCTTGAAGCTTTTTTTTTTTTTTTCTTACGCAGGTTTCGTTTGGAAAAAAAAAAAAAGATGTCTGCTTTCTTGATGTCAAAAGTAAGACATTTTTTTAGTGAAAAGTAATCAATGTTTAAAATTTGGAATCGAATTGATCATTTGTGTGTGTCTGGAGTAGGGCGGGGGGGGGGGGGGGGACTTAATGCAAAATGTTTCTAACACACAATAAAAAAGGAATTTTGAAAATCAATGACTTCTGGAGACCGTTTCTCCATTTCGTCATTTTTCGGAAATTTCAGGTCTTTCGGGAGCGGTAGATACCCCTTGTACAACGATGGCCCCAATTATGTAGTTACGGGCTGTCCACATAAATGACGTCACACTTTTTTTCAACATTTTTGACCCCTTCTCCCCCTTTGTCACATGACACGCAATTTTTCATATTCTTATAAGAAATGCGTGATGTCACATTTCTTGTGACACCCCTCCTTGCTATTCCCGTACGGCACACACTGTCACAATTTTACGACCCTTACCCCCAAAGCGTGACGTCATTTGTAAACAGTACTGTATATCACTGTAAATTCATCTTCCGTGCAGCAACACTGCCGTTGTAATGGAAAACGTATTTGCAGGCTTTCCTACGTTCAGCGGAAATACAAAATATGTAGTGCTGAATTTACCTACAAGCTAATAAACAAACTGCGGTCGCCGCTTTGTTGGAGGTCCCAAAACCCGAACAAACGCGTGATTCGTTCCTAAAAAAAAAAAAAAAAAAAATACCGTTACGTCTAGGTTTAAAAAAACTCAACTCTCGATACATCGAAGCCCAAAAAACTAAAACCGTCAAATAATCAGTAGTTCGAGTTATCGGAAGTTCCTTTCCCAGCCTTCTGAAGATTGATTTTTATATATTTCTTTTTCAGGAATAATGTAACACTACTAATAGGCTGTAAAAATTACAGTTTGGATAAAATTAATTATTAATACTACTACGCGTTAAAATATCTTTACAGAGAATAAATTTCATTAAGATAATTCAAGAAAAGAAGTTATTTTTAACTGCTTACATTTTTTTTTATCGCATCTTAAAACGTCATTAAGTTTATGTATGTAGTAGGCGCAATTTCTTTTCTTTGGATTTCAGTTAGTACTGATTTTAAATGTCTTTTTGTCCTAAAAGCAGATTATTTGAGTCATCCAGAGAATAAAGGCTACTTTTTTCAATTTTTGCCAAAAATTTAAGTTTCTCAAAGGTTAGCCAGCAATAAAATTGAAGGTCGTCAGCCACGGTGAAAAGGAGCCCAATCGGCCTACTTCTAACATATCTTGCAACACTGTTCACACAAGTTGATTCGGAAAGCAAATGTGTTAAAGAAAAAGGGGGGAAAACCCCTTTTTTTTCTTCTTATTTTGGCTGCATTTTTATTCATAAAATGGAAACAAAACTCTCGTAAAAAATTTCGGCTTAAAGGGAGCACATTCGAGAAGTAGAGACAACTTTGTATTGAAAACGCCAAATTATTTTGAAACCGAATGAAAACTTTGAGCTAAAGGAATATTCAAGTTTTTAAGGCTTCGAATTATCGATAGTCGACTGTACTTGAAAAAATAAATTTCATTTCCCAGTACTTGAAAAATTTCGAAAAAAGTAGTTATAAACATTGAATTTTAAAATTCCTAACAAATGCTAAGTTGAGGGGGATACCAAAATGTGATAAATTCATCTCCTTGATAATCGAAAATGCAAAAATCATGGTTTTTGCGTTTCTGTAGCACATTGCTTGAGATAAATTTTTTGTGATTAACGTGTTTCATGTCTTGCTAATTATTTAATCCTGAATTCAGTATTTCGGAAGTTATTTTGTTATTGCTTACTTTTATCTAACTCCTCCTGTACACTGTTTAGCACGAGAGAGAGAGAAAAAAACACTACGTCCACTTTCCCCATTTTCTGTACTACTTATGGCTTGGGGGGGGGGGGGAGAGGGCCGTTGTCATGCCACATTTAGTTAGAACTATTCTGCAAAACTCAACTTAATCAATTATTAAAACGTCAGATACTGGAAAGTGCAAATGAAGTGTCTTAAATAATTTAAATTGTTCTAAACACCTTGAAAATTATGACAAAAGAAGCCTTATCAAGTGCATAAATTCATTAATTGTCCGAATGGCCAGGATGTTACTCTCTCTTTACTTATTTACTGAATCTCTACAACATTTTTTTACAGCATTTTATGCCTTTTTTACTACTATTGATCATTTTACATTTAATTCAGCGCCGGGTTTATTGATGGGTTGGAGAGATGTTCAAACACAAACTACAAAAGTTGATGTGAGTCAAGTGACGATACGTTACCTTTTCTCCTCCCTCGCTCTTCTTCTCTATCGAAGCACAAGCAATTTTTATTTTGATTAATCTTAATTTTGCAAAAAAAAACTATAACTTTAAATAGGTTTCTTTTGACGGCCTATTTTTTTTCCTGATATTTTTTGTGGTCCCAATTACCCCTTATAGGACCTCAAAATGTAGAATTTCTACTTTTCAAAAATTTTTACGATGGATACCCCCCTGAGTTTGAGGATATTCTGCTCCTCATTTAAAGGAAGTCCACGCATCACTCTCCTAAACAGGCCCGTTATTACGAATTCTTCCGCGGGGGAGGGGCAGAGGGTGTATACTCAATGTAAATGTAATAAAAAAAACAGCACAAAACACGCACATTTGCATGTAAAAACTGTTTTCTCAAAGATGGAAGACAATTGACAGGCTACCTCTTCCTAATACCCATCCCCCTCCAAGATCAATAATGATTATAATAACAAATAAAAAATTAAAAGAAAAAAACTTACACACACAAAGCGGGATACACGATACATATTTTTTAGTTAAAGGATTTCAAATGAAACTTACATATTTAATGCTACTTTAAATAGCCATTTCTTTTTCGATGCATTGGTGTAAAAATTAGATTTCTGAAAAACACGAATGAATAGAATATCTCTTATATAATTAAAAACTGAGCGTACCTATGTATGTCCAAGCTTCTTCTCCCGAACGACAGTGAACTGACCATCGAACCAGGTATCGATGGATTCGTAATCTTCCCGTCTTCATGTTTGGCTATTTAACATAATCCTCCGATAAAAATTAGCGGGGATATGAATTAAAAACTATTAATTATGACTCTTAGATTTCAAAATCAAATCCCTATTTTTCGAAGGCTTTCCTCAATTCAAATTATTATTCAGTGCTTCATCTCAACTTTCCGCAACAATACTTTTATTAAAATGTATAGCGTGAAGAAATTCATTGAGATAAAAGATCTGTTGCCATTTTTTCCCTCGAATATGAACAGGTAAAATTCTTGTTTTTGTTTTGAGGCTTTTCCTGTAATCAGGGTATTTAAAATGTTTACTTTTTGGGGGTTTTTCCGCAATCTGCCGCAAAATTTCACTGACTTTTTTTTTGGTTCAAGCTTGAGTGTTGAACTTGCGTCACTTGACATAATTTTTATTTTCGAGGTGGACCGTGCAAAGCCGGGCGACGCAGCTAGTAGATAAATAAAAGTTGCAGAAAGAGTGCAAAATGATATTTTCATCACCAGATGGTGAGAAGAGTTGAAATTTTTGGTCGTTTTTGTGCACCATGTCCCCCCCCCCCCAGTTCTTCGGTCATTCACTTGCCTCTTGTAAAGTTAATTTCAAATATAATTAATACTGTGTTTATGCTAAGAATAATTTATTCAAACCGTCAATTGCAGGTTTATTTTGTTATTACTTTTCTAAACATTTGCCTCAACTGAGTGGATTTCGAGAAAAACTTTTCCTGTTACTGTAACAAATTTTAATTTGTTGCCACCGGTATTGTTTGTTGTCCTGTTTCGCTATTTAGCTGCATATTTGACGAGATAATATTCAGCAACTATTATGTCTTGAAAATTTGAACAGAGCAAAGGCTGTTGGAAAATATTGTCGGATATTTGCAAACTTTTGAAAAGAAATCGAAAAAAAAGAAACTAACAAGTTCAAATTCAGACGAGTTCATAGTAAATGTCAAACAAAAGGGCTGATAAAAGGCAGACACAAACTTATCCTGATTAAAAGGAAATTGTTAAAGATGATGTTACTACAAAATAATAGTCTCTCGAAGAAAAATAAGAGCTAACTATAAAATTTAAAAAATACGACACATAATCCCCCAGCCCTCCAAAAAAAAAAAAAAAAAAAAAGTAAAAAAAGATGTAGTCAAACCCAGCAAGCAAGAGACCGAATTATTTGAGGATGAAGGTCTCGGGGGTTATAAGAGAAGATGTATTGAGTATAATTAACAGTACCATCGACCACCATGAATTCAGAAAGATTATTTTCAACTGTAGGAAATCGGTGTTCTAAAATATGTCCCAAGATTAGTGACAATTCAATAGACGAGTTATGTGTCTTACTCACTGTGCACGAGGGACACTTTTTTTAACTGTTTTTTTTTTCCAAAATTTTTTGAATTTCTTGCGTTTTAGCAGAAAAAACAATTATTTGCTTTGCAGAAAAAAAAAACTGAGATAGTTAAAAACTTTAATTCAGGTTTCTTTTTTTTAACTTTTAAGTTTTAGAGCGCATTTATATGCAATGTTTTTTTTAATATCACCATTGAAAATGTTTCATTTAAAACTGATTTGTTAAAGATATCACGAAAAACTAAATTTTTCATTATATCTTTAAAACATTTATTTTTTAGCAGATAAGATACTCCATGTACCATGACCTTTGAATATACACTGAATATACCATGCCTTGCCTTCAAACTTCGAGCTGAACCGAAACATTGCTTCGGTCACTCGTTTGGACAGTATATAACGAATATACTCTATAACGAAAACTGGGGCTACTAGGACCCGAAATTTCAAATTTTTTGCGAGTTTTATACTGATTTGTTGATTAAACACATAATATGCGCTGATAACCTTGTTTTTCGTTTTTCAGACGTTCTTCTTCTACCTTAAGCCTTTTTCAAATAACAATTTTGACCCTTTATATTTTTTTCCTATTTTTAAAAATTTGGTTCAAGTAGCCCCGCGCTGAGGCTACTTGAACCCAACTCAGTAAATCCATGGCCCAACTCAGCAAATCGATTAGAAAAGGCTGTAAAACAGGTGGTCGGATCAAGAAGAACCAATAATTTTGAAAGATAATTCAAAACTACATTCTAGTGAGCTAACTATTTATATAAATTAATATAAAATCTACGTATGTATAAAAAAATATTTTTAGGCAAACATAATTTCTCAAATAGGAATTTAATCAAACTGCAGTAAAACCAATTAAAATGCGCATTATTTAAACATTAGAGATAATGAAAACTACTGTCTTTAATATAGTTTGGGTGAATTTATTTTCTCTGATATTATAATATTGAATGCTTGCCTTCCTCCGCTACTAAATACTACAGGATGCCCAGACTTGTTTTGTGAACGATCTTCTAATTTCCTTTTTAGTTGATATACTTAAGTCAAAATGGGCTGAGGCCACTCTCTGAAACATTTTTCTGGAGTTAATTGAATCCAGACATAATTGTAAATTTTTCTCCGAATAATCCGCATATTTCCTACTTCCAGGGGTTCTTTTTTACTTTCGGACCCTTTTTATCCCCAGATCTGCAAATAAACGGGTACAAATAGTAACTAACTTCTTTACTTTAAAAGATTACAAACCTTACTTAGCATAATTTAGTGATGAAATGTGGTTCGGGGCAGCTTGAACGCAGGGTTCAAGAAGCCCCATTTTAAGGCAACCAGTGCACTTTTACTAACTTATATTAGTTATCGTGTTAATTATACAGCTATAGCCTTAAAACACTTATTTTATCAAGAAATAGAATGCAAACATAAAACTATCTTCACCTTGATGATATCAGATGTTTCCATGAACTTGCATGTGAAAGTTTGCAGACACTAAAAACAGCTGTTTAAACAACTTGCAACCATAACCTCAATCAGAAAAAGGCAGGAATAGCAGAAACTTTGTTTCATGCACCAGCCTCTGCCTAGTACGGTAATGGGTCAAAACCAACTTCGCGGCCGAAACTTCGCTGGACAATACTTTGCGCGGTCAAAACTTCACCTGGACAAAAATTCGTGCACTCAAAATTTCGCGTGTACAAAACTTTGCACAAGCAAAACTTCGTGCGTGTATTACTTTTCGCATCAAAAATAAAACTTCTTAAAATTAATTTATTTTAGTTTTAATGCGAAAAAAAAATCTTTAAATTACATATACAATCGACGCTCGTTATACCGACCACACATTATAAAGACCATTTCATTATAACGACTAGTGGTAAAAGTACCCAACTTTATCCCCATATAATCTATGTTAATTTGCTTCAGGTATAACGACCGTTCTGTATTGCTTATCCAATATTGCGACCGAATTCAGCGGAAACTATTCCGGTATTTTTCCTAGCAGAACTTTTTGCAACATGAAATGACGAAAAATTTTGGATCATTCATTTCTCGCTCGAATGGAGGGGCGAGCGAATTATGAGTAACACCGCGGAAAACAAGTTGGAAGGGAAGGGGGGGGGGATCACTTCTGAATTTTACTGACAAATTTTGAAAACCTAGTTTTAAAATAGGATTAGGAATACATGATGAAAAAAATTAAAATGAATACAAAATTTTTAATCATCAAACATTTATCAGTTAGAACATTAAATAGGGAAGTTTTCGATTTTTCAATTTTTTTTATACTAGCCGCCTGTGGCGACCAGCTGGTCCGCCTTTTTACGCCAAGGTTGCCGCATTCGGCGGCTGCTTAAATAAATTTCGTGGTGGTATCAATCAATCTATAATTAATTTGAATAGAATAATTTCTAGACCTTACCGTTTTCCCGGTAAGCGCGCCACACACACAAGCATCTTATTTCATCATGGCCGCCTGCGGCGAACAGCTGGTTCGCCTTCTTACGCCATTCTATGCAGGCAGCCACCTACGGCGGCTGTTTGGCTAACTTGTCATTTACATTTTTACTTCAAGTTTGCCGCCTCTGGCAGCTGTTTAAAAAAAATTGGCAGCAGTATTAATTAATCCATCTCTATCTTTTTTTGTGCCATTCACATTTTTACGCAAAGATTGCCGCCTTCGGCGGCTATCTACCTTTACGATCTATCTCTAAATTTTCTTATTCATCTCTATTTATTTTAACCTTCCCGCCCATTTCCTAATAAAAACAAAGATCACTCAAAAAACCGCTTTTTTTTTATTTAAGTAGGGCAAAAAAAAAAAAAAAAAGTTATCTCCAAAATTCCCCGTAGTGTGCAAAAAGTAGCGCTTGACAAAGAACAAAAATCTCGCTGTTTTTATTGAAATAAATGCGCACAACTATGCAATGTAACGTAATATAGGTACAGCAAAACGTCCAGCTTGGGCGGGGGGGGGGAATGGAAAAAGAAATAAATGCAATCCTTAAATAAAACAAAAAAAAAAAAAAAGGAATGAAAAAAAGCAAGCGCTGCCGGAAAAACACGTGGTCATCACTTCATAAAATGTAGAAGTAAGCTATATAGGAAAAAAAAAACAGATTAACATTTGTTAGCGAATTTAGATTCCATGCTAAATATCGAATCGAAATCCAAATAGTGACGTCAGAGACATAAAAGATTGAAGAACGCTTTTTTTCGACCGATGCGTGGAAAGACATGTGTTCAGCATTAAAAAAATTGTAAAAAAAAAAAACTATTGCGTATTTTTAAGAACTTTTTTCTTCTGAAGAGGACAAATGTTTTTACTGTTACCAACTTAAATTTTAGAAATGAGGCTTTGATAATTCTCGCAGGATGATATTAGCAAAAAATAAAACCCAGGAAAAAATGCAAATTAAAGGTTTTTTCAAAAATTCATAAAAAATACAAAAACTGCTCTATCTTCAAAATTTTTTCATTCATCATATTTAAAATTAAATTTCCTACACTATAGTACAAAAAATATTTGTGTGGTGCGATTGGTTCGGGGTCTGTGAGGTAAAACGTACTAAAAAGTGCAAAAAACACATAAAACATTAATTAACTTTTTTTCTAATTAAAATTTCAAAAATCGAAGCCAGAGGTGCACATCTTCGGCAAAAACTGCAACTGTATATCAATTTTCATCTTTCTAGGCCTTACCGTTTTCCCGGGAAGCGCGCCACACACACACACACACACATAAACATCTTATTTTATTATATGTATAGATGATAGAGTAACATGTATGAACATCATAGGTGAAAAAAATTTTGCGATACGATAAGTAGTTTTTTTTAAATTAATTTTTAAAGTTCAAGCGCTTGTGACGTCAAATGGCATAGGAAATGACGTCATGCGCTCTTCCGATAGGGGAGAAGCCGAAGGTCACGCATTCGACTTCGAAGACGAAACGTAAAAGGTTTATCTCCTCGCATTTCTGGAACATTAAACCTCTCATCCTCTTGGAAATATTCGAATATCATCATTTATGTTACATGAGAAAGATTGTGCTTTAACGAATCCGGTCTCTATAGTGTGTTCAAAAGGGCCATTGAATTTCTAAAAAATAAAAATATCAGCGCGCTCAAAATGTCCCTAGCGAAAACAAGGGATCTTCGGCGGAAGGCTGCCCATTCGCGCCCTGTGACGTAGGCTCGTGACGTTTCAGGAAGAGCGCACTTTTGCGCGTGGATTTTTAAAAATTCATTAAAAATCAACCACGGTGTTTTAAAATTCGGCGATGGTGAATTTTTTAGTTTTGGGGGTCAATGAACAATATCCAGTAGCCAAAATATGAACATTTTACAGGTTGCAACTTCCCTATTAATCGTTTTTGGAAAAGTGATCAATTAATCTTAATTTAATCTTCAAATTGATATCAATTTATTACTCTATTAACTTGCTATACTTAAATTCATTTAGGATTTACACAATTAACTAGCAATCAAGTATTCATTATAAAAAAATTAGTTTTTTTTTATGTAGTGTGTGTCCAATGCGTTCCTGGAAATCACCCCCACCCATCCAAAAAAAAAAAAAAGACATTTTTACTTGTTTGCTAAGTTTATATGATATGTTTATGGAAGTTCACTGTTATGAATGCTCGAAGTTCTACCCACTCGAAGTTATGGATCGGTAAAGTTTTAGACACGCGAAGCAATGAATCGGCGAAGTTTTGTCCACGCGAAGTTTTGACTGCGAAATTTTGTCCGGCGAAGTTTTGACCCCAAAACGCCTAGTACTGCTACCTGTCATGGAAAAGGTTTTTTAAGTCTATAATACATTGAGTTTCATAGGACCAGGACAGATTTAAAACACTTTTTTCCTCATGGGTTCAAGTAGCCCCTGGACTTGACTTTTACTGACCAGTTTTATGCCCTGTGACTAAGAGAAACGTCTGGTTAACAAGTCAGCAAAAACAAACGTTTTTCAATCAAATCCAATATTTCTTTGGGAATGGTTTAAATTAACTAATCACTTCGCTCCGTGCATCATTAACTTTTTTTTGAACAAACACATTTTTATCTTTCAGGCCTTAAATTCATTCTTGACGATCAATTTAATAATACGTTTTGTGATCATCAGCCAACTCAACTTTCAACTGAAGTAATTTTCGGGATAATATATAAAATCGTCGTACATTCAGATGCAATGACAAAGAAATTGGTTAGAGACAGTGGCGTAGCTAGGGAGGGGCGGAGGGGGCGGCAATTTCAGACTTTGGATGCTAAAAAATTTAACGCGTTTTCCCAATAATTAAATCATGCTTTTGATCTACTACTGGAGGCAAAAAAAAAAAAAGTCTTCGATTTGTAAGGTTTTTCTTGTGGACAGCTCAGCAGTATTGTTTGTTTTTTTCTCTTTTTTCGTCTGAAGCTACAGACTGAGGGAGGTGGTAGTGTAAAGTCAAGGGACCATGCTTTTTTCTTTTCTTTTTGCTATTAAAGTAAACTATTACGGAGGAAACAATCAATTTCATAACCTTTCGTTACATGATGAAGCTACCACTTGATTTTAAGTAAGTTCCTAGGAAACCACCTTATTTAAAAAAAAAAAAAACACTTTTTTTAAAGGAAAATGCAACAAGAGTAAAAGGAGAGAGGTCTCAAATGGTGACCGATTTCTTGCTCATTTTCAGGATAGCATTATCTGTTTCAACAATTGCTTTGATTGGTCATTGACTACAAAATTTTCACTAAGACAGAATGAATTTTATGTTCGTTTTATTTAAAGATTTATTTACAACTCGAATAATAATTGCTTGTACTATATATATATATATATATCAACTAATTCCTTTATACAATGATTTTCACATTTAGTCATTCGTTTTAAGGAAACGTTTTTAATTAGTAAAACGCTATCTAGGCAAAGCCTTTCACATCTCGACCTCTATTAGTGAAAAAAAGAATCATCCAAATTTGGTAATATAGCAGTACCGGATCTAGGGAAAGGGAGGGCGTGAGTCTTGCTCGTACCCTGGGTGGCAACTTCTGAGTTTGTCAAACATTAGGTGAGTAGCTCGAGCACGGATTTAAAAGAGAATTATAACCCCCTTTGAGAAACCAAATTCTCTCCCAAACTTCCTCCCCCAACCAAACCCCCTGAACGTTCTCATAACGTTGTCCGTCAAACAACGGCTAAAGTCGCGTTTTTAGGACGTAATTTTCAAAAAGTTTCAAGGGGAGACGGAGAAACCATCTGACTTCCCAACATTTTTGAAAACATTTGGAAACTTATGCCGTCAAAGATAGCCTACAATTGCGTTTTTGAAACTTCGTCATCGAAAAATTTCCTGAGAGCTCCTGAACGTTCCCTATTTTCTGAAACGTCATCAAAGAAAGACTAAAGTTGATTTCAAGTTTGAAAATGTTTTTGGAGGAAAATCCAGTCTTTGTTGGAGTTAGAGAAGCCCTTATACCAAAAGATACAGATTACATATGCGTGTTTTTCAGTTTGAGGGAGATTCAAACCTCTTTTCTATAAGCATTACTAAAAATTCTTAAAATTCCGAATTTTGACTTAACTTTTGGAATGTTTCTGTGGGGCTCTAAATTCCTTTTTGTTTTTCTGCTGCAAGAAAAATAAGAAGAAAAAATACTTTTGACTCTTTATTGTGTCATTTATTTCCCATCATAAAGGGCGGCAAATTGAGGAACCGCCCTGGGCGGCAGAAAGTGTAGTTACGCCACTGGTTAGAGATATATATTTTGAAATGAAAACAACTGTTGGAAAATAAAAAAAATTAAGTCACAAATTTAGTCCAGCAATAGATACATTTTACCTTACAAAAAATGGGGTCAAAGATTTTTTTTTTTTTAAATTTGTACATATTGATGCCGACATGGGAAAACCAAGTTATCCAACACGAAAGACCCCGGGAGAACTTTTGGGGTCCGAAAAACCTCAAAAATTTATGACTTTTTTTGTTTTTTTTCCAAAATATCTCCGAAATGATTCAACTTAGGAAAAAAAATCAAATACAAAGTTTAAAGAACATTAAATTTCTTACAACTTTCGTATTTACAACTTTTTTGTAGCATAAATAACAAGCTTGCTATAGCTCTTTGAAAATAGGCAGTTTTCCTCCACTCCGCAAAAAAAAAAAAGCATTCACACCGAAAACAAGGCGTCACAATTATTAGAACTCGAATAGAAACTTTAGTTTCAGAGAATTTATCGACAGTTTGAGTTTCCTGCTCCTTCCCCACTGCTCACGGACTAACATTTCCGATCTGACAGGGGTAGTCTTCATCAGACTCCAATAAGAGATGATATATTGCAATTGGTAACTGGACTACACATTATATGCATTCATTTGAGGCATATAATTCGTACATTCTTGTCTAATTATTACAAACAAAGATGCGATCTTTTAATATTAATGTGAACGAATTAATATTAGGCAGCTAATAAGCAAACAATCAACACAATCATGCATCCTATGTTGATACAATAATAATAATAAAGCCTCCCCCCACCGCTCATGAACTAATATTTCGGATCTGATAGAGGTAGTCTTCATCAGACTCCAATATTATTTGATTTATATTTCAGTTTGTAGTTTAATTACATAATCTACACAATTATTTAAAGCACATAATTCGTACCATCTTTTCTAACTATTACAAGCGAAAATGCGAAAGTTGAATATAAATGTGAATTAATAAATATTAGGGTGCTAATAAGCAAACAATAGACACAATAATGCACAAATGAAGGTACAATAGCAATGCGTAATGAACACTTTGAAAATATTCTGCAGAAACTGACTTTTTAAGGCATGAAAAACCCAAAAGAATTACCTTTCAAAATGAAAATTCAACTGCAGAAGTTTAATACGTACATCTAAATTACAGGGAGATTCATTCGACCTTAAAGCAAATAGAGAAAAGACAACAAAATACGTTATCTTCTTCGAAGCCGTTTTGAAGGCCCAGGTTCTCCTTGTTCAGAATCTGTAGGAGGTAGAGAGAATCTGTGGTTCTTGAATTTTTCATCTCCTTGTTGCTGTGATTCCAAAAGCTCCTGTAACAAATCATCTTCTGCAGTCTCATCCAAAGATGAAATTTGTGCAGCATTTTCAATTTATGCCACTGTAGTGTTTTGCATTTCAAACCCACCTTGCAACAAGAACAGTACAATTTTTCTTGCAGGTACAATAAGATACAATCTTCAAAAGAGTCTGAGGAGTTGAATCTCTTTTCAAGTCAACAGGCAATAGACCTTGCATTCTATGTTCCCAACCCCATTTCCCTAGATCAATTACGTTGCCCAACCAACTTAGAATTTGCTGGTAGCACCAATATAAATGATAACGTCCAGCATTTTTTTCTTTTTTTTGCACGCTGAAGGTAGCCCTGCAAGATTTATTTTGGCTCTGTATACTGGTTTTATAAAAAGATTAAATCGTAAAGTATCCAAAGATAGGTTCAAATACCTTACGTCACCTGTGTATAATACGTATTTTCAAAATATTTTCTCCAGCTGCAGCTACGGCATCATGATGACTGATTGGATCCATAAATACTTCAATAGCTACCGAAATTTCAGGAATTTTTTTGACTATGTTGCACAACTTAATTTTGCCTTGGCCAAAGATTGCCGATGTCGTATCACACCCGCTAAACGCATAGATAAAAAGAATACTGCTGGGGTCAAACTTAAAGGATTTAGTGGAAAAAAAAAAACAAATCACAAGTATTTCCAGGTTTTAAAAAGAATAAGTTGCTGAAAGGCTGTCCTAAAGCTGTCATCAGCACCAACAGATCCATATCCTCGCCTGCTATAACAATCTTTTCAATTTCCTTCACCTTTGAAAGAACAGTAAGTAAGTGGGCATATTTTTGAGCCTGCCTGGCTTCAATGTCATCCTCTTCGAAATACGTCTTAAGAAGTTGGATAAGACGATTCTTGTTGTTATAATTTGCCAGAAATCTTTCTTGAGGAATTTAGCTCACCAAGTTAGGTTAAACCATTACTTCAAGGGAAGAGATTGATTGCTCATTGATATAGCATTTGTGACAGGCAGTGTGAATTGTCATTTTTTTTAAGTCCTTCAAAACTCACTGATAGTCCTCATTTTGACGTTTTGCACTGCATCTCTGAAGATTTTCTATTCCCTTCTCCTTCACAATCCTTATTTCGCCTTCATTCAAACTGATTTTGCAAATACAAAAAACATTTTCGTCAGGCGTAATCATTTCTACAAAAAAATTGTAATACAGAACGCACAGATTGATAAAACATTTGCTCGAACTCTGAAATGACCATTACACGTAGCTATTGAGTCGATACATCGCATTTGGAGAAAAAAAAAGGGGGGGGGGATAGAATGGGGGTGTTTTTTTATGTTAAAGGGAACAGAGACTGATTTACCCTCAGATGCGAAAGACAAATCATTTCCAAGGTCAGGCAGCCGGCGTTTCTCCTTTTTTCCTCCGTTATCCGATGCGCCTTAACGCGCTTTGATGAGGGGTTCAGAAAAGTGTGACTTTCAAGAAGTTGTAACTCGCTTGCTTTTCATGCTACAAAAATGTTGTAATGACAAAAGTTGAAGGAAATTTAGTCTTCAACATTTACATTCAAAGTTTTTCTCTAATTTTAACCATTTTTGAGATATTTTGGAAATACTACAAAAAGTCACAAATTTTTGGGGTTTTTCGGCCCCTAAAACTTCTCCCGAGGTCTTTCGTGTTGGATAACTTGGTTTTTTCATATTGGCATTAGTTTATACAAATTAAAAAAAAAAAATAATAATAATCTTTGACCCCATTTTTTGTAAGGCAAGCCCGTTTTTTTCTACCTATTGATTGGACTAATTGTATGCTTTCTTCGAAAAATGTAAACAATAATTAAAAAATATACTATTTTCACTTCAGAAACGTCTTAAACTTCATTTTAAATGTTAGACTTGCTTACATTATGTATCATAGAAATTATATTGCAAATGTAACGAAAACCCTTTAAAGCGGCCACCCTCTCTGAACGGCCGAAATTTTACGAAACGGAGGGGTGGCCGCTCAGAGAGGTTTCACTGTATAATAAAAGTACTCGAAGTCATCCATATTTCAATTATTAAAAACATATAGATATAAACAAGTCAGAATCATTGGTTTACTCACATAATAGGCCTAAATATGTCTTAGTTTTAATCGGTATGCCCTATTGTGCACAATAGAGAAAGACAACTGTGCATTAATTGATTATGCCACCATTTACTGCTTACCAACTTTTTTTTTTTACACTTCAAAATATGCTTCATGTGAATTTTTTTTTTAACCCGGGAAAAGCGATGCTTATGCTGTCACTCCTGAAACTTTTTTTTCTGACTTTTGAAATACATTTGATATTCTTAAAACTTTTTTCCCCCCGACTCCGCCCCCCCCCCTCCGAAAACGTGTATAAAGATATCGTCCTAGGTAGGCTTTCATTGAATTTTTTTTCTCTAAATCATGCTATAGAGCAGCACCTACCAGGGATACTAGTACTATCTCCTGCCCCCAGGGCCCGACTAACTAAAAGTAAGGCCCAAGGCCCACAATAATTTGGAGGCCCCCTGAAGGCTATTATTTAAAAAATGTGTGTATTTTTTGTATAGTTGTAATGCTATGCATAATTCTTGAAGTAATTTGGGGCCCCTTAGGAAGAGGGGGGCCCCAGGCCTAGTAGGCCTGTGCGTTAGAAATTCGATTTGAAAATCAAATTTTCAAATAGTTGCGATTTTAAAAAGAGATTACTTAAAAATTCCATTTTCTAAAAAAATGGAAAACTATTAATTTGCTTCCCTTTTAATGTTTCACAAATAGATGATGATCAAATCGCGTGCTTTCAATTTTTGAAAACAGTAACTTAAGAGAACAAAAGCTTTTTTGGTAAGTCAAAAAACCTCTCTTGAGGGGGGGGCGGGGCGGGGCGGTCCTCCCAGAGTGACACCCCAAGTAAATTTCGGAGTTAGTAAAAATATTAACACTTTAAGATTTATTGGGGGAATTTTTCAGAATTAAATTATATTTCATCTATAAAATTTCAATGAAAATAGGCACTATAGAGTACCCGCCACTAATAAAATCACTGGATTATAAAATCAGCCGCTTTTTAAAATCAAATCTGAAAGAACAGAATCATTGCAATATCAAAACATGTTAAAACCATCTCTTAATAAAATCATTATCGCCGTTTTATAAAATCACTTTTGGACATGTTGCGTACAAAATTGATAAAGAAGCTCCAAGAAGTGAAGTAGAAGGTCTCAGAAGATGAGGAAATCTCGTTGCCGAATTTCCCCTCTTCAATAGATGTCAGAAAAGCGCTTGATGTTTACGTTATACTAGGTACTTTAGAGCAAAGAGAAAAATATAACGTTGAAAGTTACAGTGCATTTTGTAAAATCTTAAACGATATTGAATCCTTACTCTCAAATTCTGTTAACCAAACTGCAATACGCCAATATTTTAAGACCCGTGTGTAAAAAAATAATAAAAAAAAACCCTCGTGGTTAGTTAAAAATGACAGCTGTATTTTGAAATACTTCAGACAAAAAAAAAAAAAAAAAAAAAAAAAAATGACGTAATTCATTTCTTTTTTTAAAGTATTTAAACTTCAAAACCTTTCTTTTTTTACAATGTAGGTATGCCGGTTTATAAAATCAGCCGCTTTATAAAATCAAATGTCCTGAGAACGAATGTGATTTTAATAAGCGGCGGTCACTGTACTGAGGAGAGAGGACGAGTACAAGTACGTCTTTAGCAAATTTTACACACAGTGCAGCGGTATACAGCTACCAGCGAATAGCTTTTTAGTATACCTATATATCTTCTTCACTCAATTTTTAATTTTAATTAATATGAAGATTTTAAGATTAATTGCAATTATTGAGTGTTGTGTGTGACCAGGAAATAATATTCTTTTTACAGAGAATCTAGCATATATAGTATTTAGATTAAAAAAAAGATATATTTTATCGGATCTTTTGAATTCACGCGTTCACACCAACACTTATTTGAATTTACGGAACACAATCACAAGTTTTCTCCCGAGCTACGAGCCCCGACTTGCACACATTCCTGTTACTATTTCATAGCTGAGATCGAAGAAAATAATATTAATGTGATTACTTAAAAAATGTTACGCAACTGAACCATTTGTTGACAGTTTCTATTAGTAAAAGAGAGTTAAAAAACAAGCAAATTAGGGGACGGCATTGGTAGTTATTGTTCAGAAACAAAACAGAAAGTTCGATAAACAATCAAGCCAGCTGGTTGCCAACGGCAGTAATTTTCTTAATATTAGGCCTTTATACATGCAATCAAACCAATTGGTAATCAGTTTTTAAAAAACTGCAAGGACAGTTAGTGAAAATTAATGAAAAAAAGAAGTCCGGAGTAGGAGTTGGCCTGTTTTTTAACGATTCCGACTCCTTTACCCCAAAATAGGTCCGATTCCAAAGCCATCCATGATCACGATCGTGCTCAGATAGGAATAACAAGAGTATAAAACTTGTTATATTCAAGCCTTCTCTACACGAGATGTCAGACGCAGAAGAGACGTTTTGAAAACAACATTAGTTCAATTACGAACTATTTATGGAGCTACATAAATGTGAAAATTAAAATTCGACCATCATTTCACTTAACTATTTAAGTTGCAAATTTGACAATATTCCTAACTAATCACACAAAACTAAAGCCTTGAATAAATTATGTATAAGTCAAGTAAATGTCAATTAGAAGATAGTTGCATTGACGGAAATTTGTCCCACCAATAAAACAAGAAATGTAATGTAGTCCCGACCTTGCACCATGCAATTTCCATCTCTTTGAACCTTTAAAGAAACACTTGGAGGTTGGGAATGGAAGAAATCAGCACGAATGTGAAACCACATCAAGATGACTTACTGAACCACAGCATTGGTTCTGAACTGATGATCTCCCAAGGACCAGCCCAGCTGGGTGCATAGTCTGTTGCTGGTCGTCACATTTGTATTGTATTAAAAAACATCAAAATAAATATATTTATAAAAAAAAAGTTTACTGTTCTTTCTTTTGGTAAAAATAAAGCGTCTTGAGTTTTATTCCCCCCCCCCCCCCAGTTGCCAAAAATGTAAATAAAGTGTACTTCAGTAAATAAATGAATAAATAATAAAATATAATTATTTAAAATACCTTCTTTAATTTTTGGCAAAGTCGTCTGCACAATTCTTTCTTTCAGATAAAAAAAAGAAAGGGGAAAAAAAAACACTTTGAATTTCTTTTTAATTTCTGCTGCCAAAAATGAAGTAAATAAATTAAAACTTAAGAATGAAAATACAAACAAATTATCTCAACAATCATTATTTCACAGTAAAAAACTAGGCTTGGTTTGAAGTTAACTCAAAGTCTGTAAAATTCTAGGATTTGTAGTTGGGATTTGGTCATCTTCCAGCAACTCTGTAGCATTGGTAAAAACAATTGAGCTTTGAATTCATTTCGTATAGATTCAGTCATATTTATCTCTGACTTACATCAATTTCAAGTCTACGAAATATGGTATATTTATTTTTATAATAATTATTTCTATTTCTTAAAACCAAAATTGAGAACATATTCAGAATCTGCAATTTCTTGGTGCCAAAAACTAATTTTTCGTGTTGTTGTTTATGTTAAAAATTTTTGAACTGTTCCAAAAATACCCTTAAAATAACTAATCCAAAAAAAGAAGAAAAAAAAAAAATCTATACATGTTCTGCACCAAGAGCTTTTTCCAACAAAGTTTTTTGAAGTAAATCTGCCTTTCAGTTTGGAATCTATACTGACTTAAGTTTCCCTTTAGGTGCTAATGCTTAGGTTTTTTAAACAGTTAAAAACTGAAAAAAAAGTCCTAATCAGAAAGATCTTTTCTACACATGTCCTTCATCACAAGCTTTTTTTCAACAAAGATTGTTTGAAGCAACTTTTCGTTCAAGATTTATATTTGCCTTAAATTTCTTCGTAAGCGCTATTGTTCAGTTTTTTTGAACTCCTCAAAACTGAACAAAAAATGTTCAAATCAATAATTTCTTTTCTAAACTTGATCTTCATCAAGAGCTTTTTCCCATAAAGCTTATTAGAAGTAAATTCACCTTTAGATTTCAGATTTATATTTTCATAAACTTTCCCCATTGGCACTAATGTAAAGTTCGTTTGTACTGTTCGAAATTGTTCCAATCAAAAAGTGAAACAAGGTGATGATATATTCTTGCCAAGATCTTTTAAAGAAAAAATGTTTGTTCGAATTTATTCACTCAAAAGTTATTTGGGGGGTGGGGGGGGGGGGCAGATATGCAGATACAAATTTTTCCCATCTCAAAACTAGTGATGCAACCAATGGGGATTTGGCGGATTACCGAATAGTTCAGGTTGCATTTAAAGCATAATTTTGTGTGATTAATAATTCAATATACATTAAAAATGATTTTAAACATGATTTGGAGCATTTAAAAAACAACAACATTAAACTTCAAAACTAAGTGTGTATTGTCGGACTTCACAGCAAATTACGGTACAGTTGGAAAAGTGAAGCAGCTCACCCCACATTACCAGCCTAGCTGGCACAAGACACCAACATTCAGCAATAAAATTACTAAAAAGAAGTTTTAGCAACAGCTCATAAAATGAGAGTCCTCCATTTAAGCTAAAAAAAAAACATTTTTCCTATTTCAGTCATAAATTTATAAAACTTCTCAAATAAATTAAGAAAGAAAAAGTTTAAAATACTGTAATGATTCAGCGTAGGGTTGCACCATATAATTTTCTATCGCATAGGCGTTTACCAAAATTAGCAGTAACAAACCATCAAATTTCTCTATGAGAAAATGTAAATCCTGAAGTTATTCCAATAGAATATATATATATATATATATAATTAAAGGTAAATCCAAGCTCTATTGATATAGATACCATAAAAGGCACTCTCGAACAAAGTTTGACGAGTCAATTTTTATCAATTCAAGACCATGAGCACTAAACACTATAACTGTACCAGATACAAATTGTTCTTCAACAAAATTCAAGTGGGCATAGCAATGAATTAAAAAAATAATAACCCATTGAAAAATGTCAACATGAATTTAGCAGAAGAGTTGAAAATAGTGCTAGTTCCACTCTTTCAAATACAAAATTATTTTAAAGAATATATTAAACCAATTGCAAGCCAGCGACAAAGTGAAGCCTTGGCTGAAACCTCAGCTCTAAGTGAAATAAGAGAAATTGACTATTATCTCTAATAGAACCATTATTTGAAAGAAAAAAGTGCTTCTTTTTAAAGTGGTGAGAACTGAATTCCCTAACCTATCCCAATCGGCCAGAAAATACCTTTCTGAACCAAGGATTCACTACATGTATCAAATGCATTGAACAACTTCTTTTTCTTTAAAATCTGGTAACTTTTTGTAAAAAAATAAAATAAAATGCTGAATTTTTTTTTCTTTTCTGTATCACAATCTATTTAAGTAGAGAAAAGAGAGAAAAAAAAAACTTAGCTTTATACTCTTCATAATTGTAAACAAGTTACCTTCACTTTTGCCAGGGCCAAGGTAAAAACCTCATGCAATGCAGTAGGTAATGCATGTCTATTCCATACTGATAAGTCCAATAACAAAGACGAAACTGCAGTCTCTGAATGGCATAACCAAACTATCAGTATATTGCATTACATTTTTAAAAAAATCTTATGTAGGAAATCATAACATTAATGAATATTTCCACATTTTGATTTGTCATATTTAATAAGGAAAAAAAGAAAATATTTTGAAAAAACATTCATTTTTATGTTTTATTCCATGTTCATGTATCTGTGTGTGATTTATGCTTCTATTTTATCTATTTAGATTCTTTATGTATTAGAATTAGTTTCATCAAAAATATCAACCTTCTTAATGTACCAGAAAAAATATTGCCTTTATCTGAAAATTTTGTATAGAAATATTTTATGTGTTAGTAGATGATCAAGATTTGTACAAACATTTTTAACTGTCATTCATTCATGAATATTCTCAAAAATGGTAATGCACTATAGTATAACAAGATTTCAATCAAAATGCTTATTAAATATAATAAGCAGAAATATAATTTGTAAAAGTTTCACAGAGTAGAAATAAAATATGTTTTTTGCATAGCATTCGCTCAAGGTCGAATAGTCAACTAGGTATTCGGCCAAACCGAATATTTGGCAGATAAACCAAATAGGTCGAACATTCGTCGTATCACTACTCAAAACCCTTCCCTCTATTTTTCACTTTGTTGTTTTTAGTAATACTTTGAAGATGCGATGAGCCTTCTTATCATGCTTCAGGATTCATACTTAATTTCAGAAATTAAATGAAGGAGTTTTGAAGGAGTAAAATGAGATTTTGAAGTAGTACATACTAATGGGCTGTCCTTAAATGTTGTTGCATTTTTTTTCAACATCTTTGACCCCCTACCCCCTTTGTCACAAAGTGTCACACTTCATTTTACTCCTCCTCGTCACGTCATTTTTATAAACATCTTGTTATAATAACTGCATGATGTCACTTCTTGTCACCCTCTCTCTTCCCCTCGTCACAATTTCATGAACCAGTCTCCCTCTCAAGGCATGACATCACTTGTGTATGACCTATTTTACAATATTATAACTGCCATTTGCTAAACAATTATGTTTTTAACACAATCACTTAATGTAGTACATCTGCTTACATATCTTCAAATAATAATTAGAAAAACCGACTTTTGCAGCTGAGAGTGTGGTGCAAGGATATGCAATAATCATATAACTTGAAAAACAGTCAAGCCTCATTTAAGCATGGTTTACTTCAATTATGAAATGTCTTAGTCATCTAATAATATTTTCACCCCTTCATCACCCTTATACCTTCGCCCTTGTGACAAAGTTTTGTTGTTAATCGAAGTATTTCAAGTTACTGTCATAGACGTAGATCGAGACTATGAAGTCTCGAACTAAAAAAAAAGGATTTTTGAAGGAGTTCAAACCAAAATGAAGGAGTTTGAAGTGCCCTTCAAATAAATTTCCCAAATGAAGGAGTATTGGAGGAGTTTTGCAGGAGCGTACGAACCTTGTGCTTTTTTCTTCTTTCTTTTATCTTTACAGGAAAGTAGGCTAAACACAGAAATAAATAATCTAAATCCAGATGAATGCCGGTGAAACGTGAAGTGCGTCTGTTCGAATATGTATTTAGTATGGGCTGACGCTATTTGATGCACTACTCCACAAAAGGTTTTATTTGAAGAAATTAATGGCAAATGTGGCACTTTTGAAAAACAAGGTAAGGTTTTGTTAGATTCCCTATACCCTGAAATGTTCACCAGAGTCAAGATGTTACAGGGTGGCGACAGAAACTGGAAAAAATTTCCCTGATTTACGTTATCAGTGATAATGGTTTCCTCTTTTTGCCCTACTTGAAAACCATTGTATGACTACATAAAATCCAGTATAAAAATGTTTTAAGCTGTTAATTAAAAATAAATTTTAAACAGATGCATTTTTTAAAAAAATTAAAGTAGTTATTTCAGAAAAAAATATTAAATGAACTTCATTGAAAAAAAATATTATGAAAGAGTTTACTAAATAACCTACATGGAAATATTTTAGGAATTTATAACAAAGACTTTACTTTCAGCAACCACTTTTAGCATAAGAATTCTAAGAAATTATTGAAATCATTCTTAACCCGAGGGAGATCGCGCACCTAACAGTGATGAAAGAGATCATGTGGGGTGACTGAGTCACCCCAGTCAGTTTTATCTAAAATTTTCTATAAATCATCATTTTCTATCTTTTCACAATCTGTAAGTTTATGTTTGCACGCCATTATTCAGATCACAAAGCTATAAAAATGCAAAGCGAGAGCTAGAGAACGCTGAACTACATTGCTTAGATTGAGAAATTTTGAATTAGTCAAGTGGGTAGAGTGAGTCACCCCATTCCAATTTAAATTCCAAGAAATGATTGCTCAGATAGGAGAATACTGAAAGGATGATTGATTACAGATTATTATTCACCCTACGACAGGTGTTTGGATAAGAATGGGGTGACTGTGCGCTTCGAGTGATCTCTCTTGGGTTAAAGATGCAAGTCGAATCATGATAAAACTCAAAAGTTAATATTGAAATAATTTTGAGCTAAATTTTCAAGCAGTAAAATAATTGCTGCAAGAGCAACAAGTAACTGAAAGAAACATATTTATGTAAAACAAACTGAAACCTTTTGACATGCATTCATATTGAACCATTCTCTTATCAAGAACTTAGGTTCTAATGAATGAATATAGCTTTTAACTATTAAAAATTATTAAAATATTTGCTTATGTACACAAGGTAACTCAATTTCAAAGGATTCCATTATTTATGGGGGGGGAGGGGGGAGAATCGTAGATTACATTTGTAACAAACTTTGAGAGTAAAAAATAAAATAAAAAAACAATCTATTAATTTTAAAACATTGTGTATAACTTTGGTTTTAAAATAAAAGATTTTTTAAAGTTCAAAAAAAAAAAAAAAAAATTGTACAATCTGCGTCAACAGTGAGTAATACAATGGCAAAAAGCAAAGTTGATCTTGATTCAACATTCAATTTTAGCAACTAATTAAAAACAAAAAGTAATAATTCTTCAGCTTTTTAAAAAAATTATTCTAAAAATAAAGAATTATTTTTAAAATTTTAATTATAATATGCTAATTACTTTAGACAATGAGTAAAGGCAAGGGCACTAAGGCACTAATGATGACTTCTTTCCCCCTGTAGGGTTGTTTATTTTATGTAACATGGAACGCATGAAAAGAAATTTCAAGATATGTAAAATAAAAAACTGTATAGGCACGGAAGCAATCTTTGTAAGTGAACCCTGGTTTATAAGTTAAGGTCAATACTCAGACGTTACGAGAAAAAGATGCACAAGTATTTGGCAGCTTATAATCCACACTTCATTATTTAACTTTTTTAAAAACAGATAATTGGCAGATAAATGCACAAGGTATTTTGGTACTTAATTTTGCAAAGCAAAGAAAATTTTTATTTTTTCATTTAATCAACTTCTCCTGAATCTTTTCGAAATTCCCTGACAATTCACCAATCAAAAAAGTTTTCTGACTTTTCCCTGATTTCCAGGTTTTGCCCTCACCCTGTGATATGACTTCAGAAAAAAAAAAGTAAAGTCTTGGCTTATGAAATCTCTGGAATTGGAATTACACAATGATTCAGTCTCAACAGAGGGGGGGGGGTATGAAAAATGCACAAGAGCAGAAGACATGAGTTAACATGTGGAAAGCTTTTGCAGAATGCAGTGGGGTAGGCAGTTTTGTAAATAGTATACATATTATTCACTATTAGAACCTTAAAAATAAACACATAATGTTGAGCACTCACAAACACTTAAAATATTTATTAGATATAAATCAAAGTAAGACACACGTATATATATAAAATCAGTGATACTCTTTTAATGAACAATGAGGCTTTATGACTTTACAATGTTGTAAAAAATGTCAACTGTTGCATTTAAAAGATACATAGTTTGATATACATTTAAACAAAAATATTAATTCAGTACTTCATTGCCTGATGCACGGCACATACATCGTGATCTGAATACCGTAGTTTTTTCGCATGTTTGTATAATTCAGTCGCTACGGTAGTAATATGCATTGGTTGATTACAGCTGTCTCCCAACTGAACAGCCAGGTTTAAGTCTTTATGGACATGTTTCAAAGCAGTGTTAGTTGTGAAGTCTTTGTTTAGAATGGCTCTCCCTTTGTCGATTAAAGCAGGGCAACTCAGTGTACTCATCTCCAAGATCTCGATGAAATCCTCCTGTGAAAGCTTGAGTCTGTCGACTAGTGCCATACACTCTGCTAGAGCTGCATACATTACACCGTGCATCATGCTGAGAACAATATTTGTTTTGGATCCATACTGAATAGAATAACTGATGTAGAATGCCTGCTTGCCCATGGCGTGGAAACAGGTGTTGCATTCACTAAATAACGATCTGTCTCCTAATTAAAAGTGAAACATGACTAAGAATCTTGAACTAAATCATATGTTATAAAATACTTCTAGCTATAAAATTTAACATTTCAATTGTACAGCATACATCACAATTTATTTAAAACACAACTTGCATAACAAATATAATAAGGGAACAATTAAACTAAATTTAACTGAACAATTTAAAAACAATTCTATCAATTTCTGCTTTAAAATGGCACAGAAAGTACTTCATGCATCAATACAAAATAAATACATAAACAAGTGAAACAAACATCAATGAAAAAAATACGAATTATGATATGCAGTAGAACCTTGTTTATCCGAACTAAATGGGATCAGGGGCGATCTCGGTTATCAAAAATATGTATTATCTGAGCAATGAGCAAAACAAATCTTTAAATAAGCAGACTAACTTCTCATTATGATAAAAAACATGTTATGTAATATAAATACATAGAATTGTTAAAAAAAATTCAAAAATATCAAAATAATTTTTCACAATGTTTCTTAACAAAGAATTGGTCTACCGTGTACTACTGGTTTAAAGACGTGTCTCATTTGAATAACGCACTGTCAATCTAATGATAGTTCAGCAGCATTGGTGTTTGATACACTGTCATAATTAACTGTACAACCTATGCACTACCTGTACATTTAATCAAAATAAAAAATGAAAGTTTTGTGTACTTGTAGCTACATTCTTGCTATCATAATTGAAAATTACGAGGGTTGTTTTTTTTTCAAGCTCCGTTTGGCTATTAAAAAAAACGGGTAAATATGCAAAAAAGATTTTACTATCAAAAGTAAGGTACAATGCATAGTAATTCTCCACATTATCATCTTGGCGATTTAGGCATTTGTCGTACCTGTGCACAAGCTTTTCTATACTCTCCTCATAGAACGTTGCCGCCAGTGATTGAAAGTGATTTTTGACGGTGTCTTTGAGTTCTGCCCTCTTTAAATTTTCGGCACTACTTACGAACAACACTAGCACTCATTAAGTTGTCTCCATATACACGACTTATTCTTTGATGAATTTCCGCTGCCCTGTTACCTTCTGCTTGCAAGAAACGAATAACACATCTAAATTCACATTTAGCGGGAGACTTGATAGAGACAGCCATGTTTTCGTGTCTGTAGCTAAACAGGAAAGGGCAGATTGGACTCGACAGTAACTGAGTGTTTGGAGAGGGGTATGTGCAGTATCCTAGTATGCAAACCAGCCACATGCTGCCCACCTGGCTTTCCTACTGTAAAAACGGAGCTTGAAAAAAAAAAAACCTACGTATCTATGCAAACATTTTTTTTTTCAAAAAAAAAAAAAAAAAAAGCTTCTAAATCCCAGATAAACGAGGGTGAGAAAAACAAGGTTTAAGAGTAGAGTGAAATCTCTCAGGAACGACCAACCGTAGTGCTGAGAAAAATCGGTTCCTAAGAGAAGTGGTCATGCAGAGAAGCGTCAACATTGAATTGTATAAACAACTTTAACAAAATTTCCTATTAGTATTTTAAAATACTTAAAATATTTGTTCATGCTCTTATTTACTAAATTTTGCTCATAAAAACAATTACATGCTTTAGAAAACTCTTGTAAAATGTAATGTAATTTGTTAATTTTTTTTTTTTTTGAAATTTGAAATTATAAATTCAGAAGAAATAGCATTTCTATTCGCATCTTGCATGCTTTCTAAATTTGACATGAAAGTTAGTTTAAAGATTACTGGTGTGTAGGGGGGGGGGAAAGGGGAGTTTTTCATTAAAGGGTCACCATTGATTGACTTCATTAGTCATACTCAACTTGATTCTATCAATGTCTGAACGGTAAAAAATATTTTAAGTCCTGAATTCAGAATAAATTAACAGCATCAGTTAATATGTTAGTAGGAAATAAATGTGAAATTTTTTGGATAAGAGATGAATCTGGTTGCTAAGAGCTGTTTGGTCTCTCCTAGAGGACTCAATTGAACAATTTGCTCTTTCGGGCAGTTATGAGTATGGAGTACCTGTGAATAGAAATAAAGACTGAAAAATTAGTAATTTTTCAAAACACATGCAGTAAAAGAGGATTTTTCTTTTTTCCTCTGAGGAAAAGAGACTGTGAGAGAGAAGCATGCAACAATTTCAACATTTTTGTATCGAGAAATGTATTTTGGATGATAAAAAAATTACAAAATTTGTTAACTAAATATTTCATGCATATAAATTAGTTCCTAACTTATGTGCATTGTTTTCATTTCATGAAAGATTTTTATTAATATTGTAATCTTTGTTAAGTTAATTGCTATAAGCCTGAAAAGCAAAATTTTAAAGCAATCCTTCCTAATAGCAGACACCTCCCAATAACGGACAAATTTTCCAGCCTCAAGTACAACTGTAATTATTAAGTGTTTAGAACTAACTTTCAAAAATTAATATGTCTGTACGCAGTGGTGTAGCAAGGGGGGGGGGGGGACATCCCTACCAGAGGCATTGGTTTTAACGTAAATGCAAATTCTAATACAGTAGTTTGTGCATATGAAAGGGATGTTTTGATTAAAAAAAAACAACTTCAGAAGGCATTTTTGATTTAAAAAAAAACCTCCAGATGGTATTTTCAATCAAAAAACCCCCTCCAAAGGGTATTTTTGATCAAAAAACCTCCTCCAGAAGGTATTTCTGGCTGCGATAGTGTCTGTACGCAATTTTAAAAAAATATCAAACATTGTCCTAAATTTGCCTAATTATTCAAAACTATGCTTGCAACAATCCAGATTAGCTTTTTACTAATTGGAAAACAGTTTTCACGTAAAGAAGACGGCGATGAAATTATACACAACAGCTGTTAGAACAAAGAAGTTATCCCCACAGAAACACAAAATGGCTCAGGATCACTGTTTGACAAAGAGATAGGACTGGGGTTGGCATTACTTGAGGATTTTAAAAGATTTTTTTTCCATAAGTTATAACAATAAAATATAACATATTCACATGTGCCACCCCCCTTCCTTCCCTTGCAGTGTTAATTTTTAAACTATTTTTAACAAGCTTCTAGAGCACCAAATCTTTACAATCCCTTTAACATTTTTCTTTTTAAAATTAATATTTCTGCCATACAAAAAATTCAGAACACGAATATCTGAATTCTGAAACAACATCATCGAAAGGGTCACTCCAAATCTTACTAAATCAACCTCAAAAGTAGCCTTTTATATATAATGACGGTACTTCAATATTTTTTTGTCAAAACTTATTCATGAGGTAAAAATATAGGAGGTTTCTCTAAAATCAAAATTGTGGGTTTATTTTACTGGTATCAGCAAAACAACTTTGAAGGCACGTCATTGGCGCCGAAGGTGTCTTTAAAGGAATTTCTTAGTCAAGTAGTAAAAGTAATAAAATTGTTTCCAAAATTTTAAAAGTATTTTTCTCTTAAAGAGCATGCTTAAAAACATAGGATTTAACCATTTTTAAAATAATTTGAGAAAGATTAAGCAAAGCGTAAATATTCAGAGGTCTAACGAAGCAACGCGCCAAAGTACAGCATTTGTGATGTCATAAAGACCACGGCTTAGTTCCAAAATTGGATATTTAAAACAATTAAACAAAACATCACTGTTGGGAAGTTTTTTCCGACTCCATTTTATAATTTTTTTGCTCGTTCTACCATTTTTAGTGTCCAAAAATAGTACTTTTGACTGAAGGAAGTTTTGTCTCTTCCTCCATGCCTGTACCTAAGTCCCTACATCCCAAATCTGGTAACGATGCAATCTAATATGTAGGTTTCTGTGAAGAACATTTATACTGTTTGACCACGGATTGTGTGTAATTTGGCAATTGGCCAAGTAAACACAATTCCATCTGAATTAATCTAGTAGGGGGTAGTGGAAAATAGCGATGGGATATTGATACAAGCATTTTATAATGTCACTAGTGCCTTATTTATTTATTATATTCTCTAAAATAAAATGAGGGGAAACAAAAATTGTTACTATGGAAACAAAAAAGAAAATAAAATGTTTTCATTTCGTTCGGGAATGTAAAAGCAAAATGGTAAGCCCAAAACTATGTTGTGAATAAATAAATCAATTAATATTTGTTGTGAGAAAATAGATCGAATATATTTTAGATTGAAAAAATATTGCCGTGAGCAAATTTTCACTTTTACAAAACTGGGACTAAAAAATAGAGAGGCAAAAGTGCACATCTGTAACAAACCAACTAACACCCCTATAAACTAATAAATACGTCAATTTCCGCCTTTAAACCGGATATTAGCTTTTCCATGTAATCAATGGTCGGACATTACCGTAAAACGGGGTGAAGTGGATCGGATGGGGTGAAAAGGATCACAAGTTTTATTTTTGAGGTAACACGTGCTGCCGTCTATGCGGGAGTAGTTGAGCAATTCAAAATGGTGTGACGCCTTTATACAGGTTCCGATAATTGTATTGTTGTGTTATAACCCCAAAATTTGTTGTATTACAAGATTTGTGACAGCAGTGAACAAATCACGTTTTTTTGGACGATTTCAACTACATCTGAATCGAATTATTGTCAACAAAAAGGTAAGTGACTTATATACATGAAAGAGTTATTGTGATATCTGAAAAACCATCCTTATTAACTAGTGTTTTTTTAAATCTGACTTTTGAAGTGAAATATTTTGTTGTAGGCTAATTTGTGACAACAGCCACACCAGTGGGGTGGAGTGGATCATGCCACGCAAATATGTTAAGAAGCTCGGCTCAGCGGCAAAACATAACTACAATCTTCAGTATCTAAAGGTCCAGTTTCTGCAGTGAAATCTAAAAAGACGTCACTGAGACAGGCGTCGGAGACATATGCCGTGCCATATACAACATTACAAAGGTGGATAAACAATAACAATTTAAAACCATATGGCGGCCAGACATCTTTAACCAAAGAAGAAGAGCAGCTACTTGTAGAAGGTCTAATAGAGTGTGCTCGATGGGGATTTCCCTAACACAGAAATGATATTTTAAACATTGTTGAAGCATATTTAAATAAACGAGGAGTAACATGCAAGATGTTCAATGATCATCGGCCCGGAAGAGATTGGTTCATAAAGTTTATAAGACGTCATAAGGAATTAACTCTAAAATTATCTGAAAACATCTAAAGAGTAAGAGCTGCACTCACCAGGGAGGTAATTTCCGAATATTTTGAAAACCTCAAGATGACTTTAGACGGTGTTCCAAATTCCAATATTATAAACTATGACGAAACAAGATCAGGAGTATGACGCAGACGGTTTCGTTAAAGTCACTTTTAAAACCAACAAAGCAAATCGTTTTCTCATTGGTAAGATTGAAGAAAAACTTTCAGACAAAAACTTTGTTCTCAGATTCTTTCGGAAAAAAACTATCCATGAAGACTGATTATTTTGTATATCCCGATGTGGAGGATGTCCGAGAAGTTGATGAAGTACTCTATTACTAGTAAAGTTAAAGAAAAGATCATCGGCAGAAATCGTCTCTGTCTCCCATCTACTGATATTTCCAAAGTGGAGTGATGACGATGATTATTGTTGGTTTTCTCTTGAAAATAAAGTTTTTATCTTTCGTTTTTGTATATTACTGACCCCCCCCCCCCCCACCATGCAAATATACCTACAAAACACAGTATGTTTTTTAAAAACGGAATTCACTGATCCACTTAACTCTTGCATAAAGGTGAAGTTGTATTATAGAAATCATATGGTGATCCGCTTCACCCCATGATATGGGGTGAAGCGGATCACTCTTTAACATTAAATAAAAAATGTTATTATTCATGTAGAATAATAATTTCTGTTGGATAGTACTATTTAGGAGGAATGTAAGAATTTACATATTTTCCTCCAGATTTTTTCATTCTTTTGTTTGCGAGTAAGTTTTAAAAAAAAACCTGAAAAAGTGATCCGCTTCACCCCGTTTTACGCTACATGCACATTGCACACTAGTGCCACCTCCAAGGGACCCACCCGGATATTTTGTGCGTGTCTTTTTAAAGAGAGTGGCAAATGCTTTACTTGAAGAGGAGTTTCTTTTTATTTGAGGAGTATCAATGACAATTGAGGCAGTGAGAAGCAAAGGGATGTAAGAGGCAAAATTAAAAATTGGGAGGAAACAAGTAGAGAAATGGTAGTTGCACCTCTCTTCTGTTTTTGGGACAACAGATAGTACTAGTAGCCCTGCTAGGTGTTGCTGTACAGCATGATTAAAAAAAAATCAATGACAGCTTACCTAGAAAGTTATTTTTAAACGTGTGTTACTCAAAACTTCAAAATGCCCACTTCCATTTCTTTGGTTTTCACTGCCTCAATTGCGTTGAAATTAAACATCAACACCGTATTTAATATACTAAAAGATGTTCTTATACGCCTAGATTTGCTTTTTTAGGATTTAGGAGGATACTATGACGCTATGTCAGATATGGGAAGGATACTTTGGTAGACTCCAAAAGTTGGTTTTAAATGGCTCACCACAAAATAGAACTGTAGAAATGTATCTTTAGACAAATGACATGATCTAATTGAACCTGAAAATTTGTATACCAATTTTTAGATTCTTTTACCTTGAAAACGCCAAGTAAACAACAAGTTACATATAGCACGTTCGTGTAAATTATACACCAAAAAATATGTAAAATGACATTTTCAAAGTATGCAAATCTAAGAATTTTCTGGGGGAGAGCTCACCTTCACCTGGGGACAGTGACATCTAGTCCCCTTAATATTTGCAAGTTGGCGCTGCGGTACATACAAAAATAAACTACGATTTATTTGTAACTAGTAGTACCCCCATGGCTTTGCCCGTAGTTGAAAATTAAAAGGTCATTCGGCTTGCCTGTACATTTACAAATAATGGATGATAAATATCTCGTCAATTGGCTATGTTCATTCGCTCTCCCATTCCACGTCATGATAATTTCGTAATTTACTCGTTCATTTTATGATAATTTTGTTCTTAAAATTGGAATAGAAAAAGAACAAAATCGAATTTTCGAAAAATCGCTTCGAGGCGCACACCCCCATGCTACAAACTAACTTTGTGCCAAATTTCATGAAAATCGGCCAAACGGTCTAGGCACTATGCGCGTCACAGAGATCCAGACATCCTACAGACATCCTGACAGAGAGACTTTCAGCTTTATTATTAGTAAAGAAGATAATATATTATTCAGTGTTATTAAGAAAAAAATTGCGTACCTTTGAGCGGGCAAACACTCAAAGCACTACAAATGAGTCAAACTGTGAATTGATAAAATAAGTGATAATCTTTTAATGAACAATGAAGCATTATTTTACAATGTTGTGTAAAAACTGTCAACTCTTGCACTTAAAAGTTACATAGTTCAATACACATTTATAAAATAATGAAAAATCAGTACTTCATTGCTTGATACACAGCACACACGTCATGATCCGAGTAACGTAGTTTTTTTGCATGTTTATATATTTCTGTCGCTACAGCAGTAATATGCATAGGCTGGTTACAGATAGCTCCCAAATGAAGAGCTAACAGCAAGTCTTTCTGGACATGCTTCAATGCAGTGTCAGTAGTAAAGTCTTTCGTTAGAATAGCTCTCCCTTTATCGATTAAAGCAGGACAAGCTAATGAACTCATCTCCAAGATCTCGATGAAATCTTCCTGTGAAAGTTTCAGTTTCTCTGCAAGAGCCATACACTCTGCTAGAGCAGCATACATCACACCATGCATCATGCTGAGAACAATATTCATTTTGGCCCCACTGCCTATAGCACAGCTGATGTAGTAAGCATGCTTGCCGATTGCATGAAAACTGGTGGTGCAATCAGCAAATAAACTTCTGTCCCCTAAAGAAAATTATGACATTACTTAGAAAATGAAAGTAACTTCTATGTTACAAAATAATTTCAGTTTTTCAATATGTTCAAATATACATATATTTGCTTAATCAAAACATAAATAATGAAAAAGAAAGACATCTGTCAAAATTAAGGTAAAGAGCATATTTCATGCTTCCATTCAAAAATAAAACAAATGCCAAGAGAAAAAATGCATTATTAGTATATCGGTCTACCTGTAAAAGCAAAAATTTTTATGATATTTTATTCTCAACAGAAGTGGCATTGCATGTTGAAATTAAACTAAAAAATGTAATGGAAGTCTTTACCAAACTTTTCAGTGGGATAACAAGAAATTTTCAGGAGGATGGGATTCCACCCACAACACACATATATTTCCGTGAAACTATTCAAATTCAACATGGGCAAATCACAAATCCCTATATCACCCCTTCAATATCCATGCCATTGCAACCTACAACATCACAACTAATAATTATTTGCCCCATTTTTGGTTTTTTAAAAATTTGTTAGAAAACTTTCTTAAAATTGTTTTTACAAAATTAAAAAAAAGGTTTTGTCCCTTTTGGATGATGAAATATGGAACACTTTTCATTCATTATTTCAATTTACCAATTAAACCAACAACAGCTGAGCCTTTTGTGTAAGTTACAAAACCATAAATTCATTTATATCAAATTTTATTTTTGCATAATTTAAAAAACAATTCTGTTTAAAAGGAAAAAACTTTCTCTGTAAATATGTTTGAAAAATATTTTGTGAAACCAACCAGTTAGGAGTAATTTTAATTTTAAAAAGAGAGGACTTACCCTATTTAATGACTTGAAGCTTGTCACACAGGTGAGCCATGAACTACCATCACCAGCAGTGCTTTGTTGAAGTACTTAGCTGTTTATTTGTCCAAAAGAATCCAAAGTCTAGTAAAGGCACTTTGCTTCTGGGAAAAAACTCAATCTTCATTTTTAGTCCTTAAAACTTACCAATTTATTACTACAGTGGAACCCAGATTTTACATTGTTCGTTTCATATGCAATTCCGCTTCCGACATAATTTCTCTTGGTCTGTAAAAAATGCTATTCTGGTAAATTAAAAATGCTCCAGATTTTACATTACCATTTTAAAAAACCTCACAAAATATGTTTCTCTTAATGGATCTAAATCATATCTCCTCTGCAAGACTCAAAAAAAAAAATTTTTTTTTTTTTTTTGAGTTTCCAAATTTATTTCTTAGTTGTGTGAAGCAATTTTGCGATTTGTTCTGCTCCGCCTTATTGTCTTTATTACCAAAGTATAAAAACTCTGAATCAAACTTTTATTTGCAAATAAAACTAAGAAGCAAATTTTCAAAAAAAGTTAGTACAGAATGTGCTGTAAATAAAAATGTAGGTATCTTAAAAAAAAAAGTATAGATTAGATTCTTTCCTCAAGTCCATTGGAAAAGTCACTTTTTAAAAAATATGCTTAGACTTTTAACCCCAGCCCCAATTTTATGTTTTCCCACTTGGTGCATTTTTTATCACTAGTCTTTCCCACTTGGGTGTATTTTTTATTACTTGTCCGACAGAAAACGCAAAATCGGGTTTCCACTGTGACGGGTTACTACTAGTTCAAGTCTATGCATCGACACGTTGTGGCATCTTAGATATGTGTTAGTTGTTGAATGGGGCAATAAAGGAGTCTTTGAAACACATTTTGTGGCATCTTAGATGTGTGTTAGTTGTTGGGAATGGGGGTAATAAAGGAGTCTTACAGCAACTGAACTAATATAATAGCAACTGAATTAGAACATATTCCATGTGGTAGAATTGTGGCAATGTCGCAGAGTGAAAGGTTTCCTGCAGAAAGGTTTACATTTTGAAAAAAAAAAAACTACCTTTCGGAGAATTTGTTCAACAAAAAGTGCCATGATTGTTTTGCAAAATTAGTTTCGTTTACTACAGACAATGAATTTGTGCGTTGAAAATGTGCAATAATTTTACATTCTCTCCAATAGTTAAAATTTCTTTTAGGATTAATCTCCTGTGAATAGATGAACATTTTCAGTCAAACTTAAAGCAAATCACAAAAATTTATCGCAGACCTTTTCTATTGTCACTATACTATTTTTTTTTCTTTAAATGTGTAACTTTTAGAGAAATAAAAAATTGATTGCAAACGTTTTAGATAAATGTTTTAAAAAATCAAATGCAAACTTAAAATTTAGAAATGCAACAAAGATGAAAGAAATCAAGTATTGTTATTCTCGCTTTCCAAACATTTTTTGATTTGCTCTACCTCTAAACCTTAGAAAAGCATCCTATCCATTTACAAATTTAAATTTTAGCCAATGTAACTTGAATGAGTTGATTTTAAATCAATTTACTTAATTTACTCTGTGTCAGGAAATCTTGCTTGCATTCAAAATTATAGAACTGTATTAGGGACATGGGGTTCATCAATGACCAGATAAATATGCAGATTGACATTTACAGATGGTAAGAAATGAAGACGAGAGGATTTAAGAACAAAAATTAGAATGAGTAGACAACCTCTTTTCATGAAAAATACTATATTTGTTACTTCTAAAGTTATAAACAATGAATAATGAAGCTGAATGTGCACCTTGATCAAATGAATAATGAAACTGTACTCTAGTACTAAATAAAAAGCAATGTATTAACTACCAATTCCATCATATTTGAGATGAACATTGTGTCAAAGCAAAAGCTTTTTTTTTTTTTTGGAAAATCTGGTAAAAAATGATAGATTATTTTTTTTGACAAAAAAGGAATATGTAGGTACAGAGTAGGGGGGGGGGGGTCAAAACAAAAAAAGAAGTGTACACAATTTGATTACATCGCTTCCATCACACATGAGATCATCGCTCAAACTTTCTGATAAATTGTCATATCAAAACAATCAGAGTCACTCATTATCATTTTTTTCTAAACAAGTAATCAGATCAAGTTATCCTTGGTGTAAAAATTATTTATGATTTACAGTTTACTTTTGTTATAAGTATTTAACACAATAAAAATAAAATATACTACTAGTTTTCCCACTCCAAAACAACTGCCTTATGAAAAATAATCCTTAATTACAATCATCAAATGCACTAGACAGGAGAAAAATGATGCATAGTAATACCATCTACGGTAAATAAGTTTAATTATAATCCAGCCTATCTATTTTTGCTAGAATGGATCTCCACTGGGCATTATAAATGAAATCAGGCGAGATTCAAACTCGCAACTTGGTCGGAACTTTTGACCATGTCAGGCACAGGCAAAAGTGGTTAAAGTGATTTTTTGCATCTGCAGCTTAAAAAAATATTTTTTTTTTTTTTCATTTTTGTTTTGTCTTGTAGTTAAATATTTTAAAAACATATCCCCAAAACTTCTAGTAGATTTGAGCAAAATTCTCAAAGTTATTAAGTATTCAGTTTTCGCTCCTTCAAACTCCGATAGCTGCCGAAGAATGCAGCAGTTCCGACAGCTGTAGAAGCTCAGAATGTCAGTGCTGCTTGCTTGTGTGGGGTTAGTTAAATATATAAGGTTCATTCAAATGAAATCAGATCAGTCTGTCTGACTTCACATTAGAGGTTAGACGATGCCACGTAACTGCATGTATGGAGACACCATCTATTGGTAGAGAGACTGACGCATGCGCAACGTTTCATGTTGTATAGTGACAGAGTGGTTTAACGCTGAAGAGAAGGAGGTCACACAAGTTATTGTCCACTACAAAACATGTCCTTTCTTGACTACAAGGGCCCACTCAAGGAGAGATGGCCCACTGCTTGTCGAGTTCTGGAAATGGCAACCACCATCAATACCCAGTATTATCAAGCCACTTTACAGAGCCTTAGACGAGCCATTAAGTCGAAACGACAAGGTATGTTGTTTAAAGGCGTCCACATACGGGGGCAGTGCGGTGAAGACGACTTTGCAGTACTTTTGGTGGGAAACGCTGCAGTTGGAACATCTACTATGCACCCTTTCACAGTGTGACTTTCATGTTTTTGGACCTCTTAAACAAGATATTCGCAGACAACACACCGGATATCGTGGATATCACAATGGACGATGAAGTTTGTGACAGGGTTTATGTGTAGTCCTGGATGTGATAGCAACCTATTAGCTTCTTCAAAGATGGAATTGACTGCCTAATGTCCCAATGGGATAAATGTGCCAACAGTTTTGGCGACTATTTTTGAGAAAATCGCTGCCATTACTTTACACTAGTGACCTGGTTTCATTTGAATGCCCCTCACACTATAAATAAATAATGCAAAAAGAATAGGCTAAAGAGATCAAAGCTGCTACAGGGACCGTACTCTATGGAGCCGGAATTTATGCTTTTTAGCTTCTAAAACTTTAAACATGTTTTTCTCAAAACCACTTTTTTAAAGTCTGTGTCCTCCACCCCCATTTTAAAAGTAATTGACTGTTTCATTTCAAATTTAGTATACACATACTAAATATACCCCCCCCCCCCCAACTACGTTGAGTTCTTTTTTAAATGGATTTTTACTAACAAAATAGCGGAATTTTTCATGAAAAATAGCACTTTTAACTTCAAATGGCTGCCAAAATTAAAAAGTCAAACAAAAAAAGATCTGAGAACGTAAGGGCGAGGATTGATTAATACTTTGACTAAATTCAAGTAGAATTTCATTTCAGATAAATATCAGCTGAGATACAGTGAACACCGCAAATCATCTTTTTCAAAAGGTGCTCTGGAAAAAACTCCATCACCAGCTTGTCTGTGGATATTTTTTGATCAAAAATTTGTAAATATTCTTAAAACCATACATAATAATGCACAAAAGGTTTTAATAAATTTAATAAAACCATTTTCTCTAAAATAATTCGTAAAAAAGTTATTTTTTTGACACTGAAAACCCTACCTCCCGCCCCCCCCTAAACAAAATAACTTTACTTCATTTCAAAAATTTAGATATGCATTTGAAAATTCTTTCTTAATTGAACTTTTCTGCAGGGAAATCTTGGTATTTAATGAGGTTAGTCGCAGTAAGCACAATATTTCTGTCACCGGGATTATATTATTTACAGAAACTAATTACATACCACACTCAAAAGGCAACTGGATTAGAATGACATATTTACAGAAACTACTTACATATCAGTCTTCACTTTTACCCATGGCAAGGACTGAGAAAAAAAGAGAATCTTTTTGTAGACACTAATTCAAATGTCTTACAGTGAAAATTTAGTACTCTTTTTGGTACTCTAGTACTTTAGGAAAATACAACTAGTAACCAAAGCAAGAAATTAACTTGTTCAAAGACTTCTTTCCACGGGATGAGAGTGTACATCTTAGCAGATACCTAAGTTATTTGAGCTAAACAAATGTATGCCTCTGCTGCTATGCATGCTAAAACAGCAAGTCAACCCATTAAATCCCTACTGGGATCACCATCATGCATATGCACAATTAAAATCCCCTTCCCCCTCTCTTATCTGGGGGGGGGGATCCATTAAAATATTGATGTATACAAATATACTGGGATTTATGATTTTAGTTAGCCAGTTAGACATATACAGGCGGTCAACCATACATTTTTATTTAAACACCAGTCAGACAACAGATTTTAATTGTGTGCCATTTTTGCTGGTTCCCAACTTGGCAATTTTCCCACCAGAGCAGCTTTCTTCACGAAAGACAAAATTTACCCCGAAGAGCTCCATAAAACAAATCAGTTTGCTCAATGTTGTAAATGTCACATAATTTAGCTCTACCTCGACACAATGCCTACATACTTGGTTCCAGTCGTTTGAAGCAAAATGAGGAAAAAACAAGAAAAACTCTGGAAAGAAACTTGCAGAGTAACCATTATCTTTCTTGTTTTGTTATAATAATTTTTAATGATCTTCTATGTTATTGTTAAGAGAAATTTATAGTGTTATCAAGCCTTTATGTTACACATGAAGTAGGAAATATCACTTTAATTAATGTTTAAGTTTAATTTACTTTTCCCATAACTGCTTATTTACCGTATTACCCCACATTATCCGGCATACCGCAAAACTCGGGGGTCACCAGATTTTCAATAAAACGTGCCTGGTCCTTTCCGGCATGCAGGAAAAATCAAGGTTAGGAAAAAAACTATAAAAAATATGTTCAGCTTAATACGTTTTAAGAATATAAGTTCTACACATATCTTAATTTTATTAATAAACAGTTTAACTTTTTATAGATATTTACTAACAATGTCATTTGTTATTTTAACAAGAAAAATATTGTTTAATAATAAATATTGTTTAATAACTAATAATTTCATGAAAATTAAATTAAAACTAAGTAAGCAAAAATTTAAGCGATTAAGTTACTGCCCCTAAACCAGTGCTAAATAATTTACCATAACTATTCAACAAATAAAAATTAAACTTACCTCTCTAAAATAAACATAAAGTAATTTATTTTAAAAAATTATGAATAAATCGCAGTAAAGATGATTGCTTCTGAATTGATTACTTTATTAGCATATAATTAAATTCATTAATAATGACCTATCTTAAATAACAAGCACACATTATATGCAATACACATTTTCTTTTCTTTTTTTTAGAAAGAAGGCTACTTTCAATATTTATTATTATTTTTTCCTAACAGGAGTTTGCTTTCTGATTGGAACTAAATGGAGAAATTTACATTTGCTTTGTTGCAAAATAAACCTCGAATTATCCGGCATGCTGGTCAATCTCGCTTTTTTAGGCATGCCGGATAATGCGGGGTAATACGGTAATTTGTATCAAATATTTCTTCCCATGTTTAATCATTTAATGTTTTAATTTTTTTCTCTCATTCCCCCAAAATATGCAAGAAATGCACATGTTTTAAGTTATGTTATTGACGAAAGACATATTGATGAACTAATAAGTTTATCACATATTCACTTTCCAGAAAAAAAGCAAAATTTAAAGAGCAAAATAGAAACAAAAATTGCAGACATAGATTTGGTGCTACAAGCAGTGGGGTTCCTAGCACAGGTGCCACATGGTGGGTAACTTGTAGTGTTACTAACCCCCCATCCCCTTAAAAAAAAACTTTAAATGCTTCATGTAAATGTGAAATTTATAGAAATTTTAGAATCCTTCTTATTTTTGTGGCATAACAAAAGTTTGGAAGACAAATACAAACTGTGAATTCATTTTATGCAAAATTTGCCTCAGACGCCAAATGTAACCTCCCTTCCCCCTGCAATATTGAGTACTCTATTTTTGTTAAAATTGTTAGATTAAATATAATTTTTGGTGGAAATATTCAGAATTGAAGTACAGTCAACTCCCGCTGGCTTACATGAAATGGTTATAACGCGATTTTTTCACCAGTAAAGAATTTTAGACCTAACGCGAATTCCTTGCCTGCAACACGAAAATTTTCGGAAAGGAATTGTGGTGTGTAAATATTGACTTTGTTATTGGTTACAATTTTTTTTTTTTACGCGAATGGATCTTTTTCCCTTTAGCATCACTGAAAGTGGAAGTTCCCACACCGTACTAGACTGAACATTGCTTATACAAATAACTACTCCTCATTTTCCATCTATTTTTTTCATTATAAATATAAAAGTTGATGAAATATATTGACACCTAAGAGTGCTGTTTCATCTAAAGTTAGTGAAGATAGAAAGAAAAATAGAAAGTTTCTGACAATTAAAGAAAAGCTAAAGATTGTAAGCTTGAAAACTAGAAAATGAGTTGAAGATAGCACGACAATTAAGTATGAGTGAATCTTCCGTATGTACAATTAAAAGTCAAAAAAAAGGAAATCCATTAAAGTTCACCAAGTAGAATCTAAGCAAAATGCAAAAAACATGAAAATGGAAGCTGCTCTTGCATTGGGAATTTAAGAAACCAGGAAGAGAGGTGTTGCCATAGATGGAAACATTATAATAAAACTAGTGAAGCAACTGTATTTAAAAATGTATTCGAATAACAGTTTGATCATGCAGCATAAATAATCATCATTTTCACTTTTTTAAGTTACAAATATTATTACCAGATCTACCGTATATTACAACTATAGTGCATTTGTTTTTCTTAGTACTCTATTGTACATACCAAGCTAGTATATTTAATGTCTTTCTTTCCCATTGAACATTCGTTTTGTGCATCGTAGCAATATTTTCTGTGAAATAAAAAGTTTTTTTTATTTAATTTAAAAACAAATACCCTTTTCCACAACTCAAAATTTCAATTTATGCGAGGGGTCTTGGAACGCATCCCTCGCCTAAGTCGGGACTCGACTGAAATAATATTTTTTATAAACTATGAAATCCTCTTTGAGTGTCAGCTGGTGTTCTTTATTTCAAGTGACAAGTTTTCTCGTGATAAAAACTTCGAATCCGGTAATTTTTACAGACTTTCCAACGGTACCAAATTAAAAAAGGTACGGCAATCACTTTAGAAACAAGCTGTTGTGCATCATATGACTTCCTTTTACACCTGTTTAATGATAATAGTGCCTTGGAGTAAGCATAGAAACAATTTAAATATTTTCAGCCCTTCCTCAAATATAGGCAATTTTAATGTGATTCAATGGTTAACTCTCTAAATATTACCAATAACGCTAAATTAAAACCAGATTCAAAAAATAATTTATACAAATACAAAAGTGACGACCAGCAACAGGCTCTGGGCCCAGCTAGACTGGTCCTAGTCAATTTACAATCCCCAGTGAAGATCAATGGCCCTCTTAAAACTATCTACTCCCTTGCTCATTACCACCTCTTCCGGTAAACTGTTCCAAGGTTCCACTACCCTGTTAAAATAATAATTTTTCCTAACATCCATATTAGCCTGAGATTTAAATAGCTTAAAACAATGACCCCTTGTCCTGCTTTCAGTGCTAAACTTCAGCCCCGTAACATCTTTCATTTTAATAAATTTAAACATCTGATCCCCCTCGATCTCTTCTTTGCTCAAGACTATACATTTTCAGCCTTCTAAGCCTGGAATCATAGTCTAAGTGAGAAAGTCCATTTATTAGCCTTGTAGCCCGCCTTTGAACCCTTTCCAATACATTAATGTCGTTCTTAAGATAAGGAGACCAAAACTGAACAGCATATTCCAAATGAGGTCTTACCAAACTTCTATATAAGGGCAGAAGAACTTCTTTAGATTTGTTAACCAACATTGTTTTGTTAGATTTGTTTTGATTTGTTGCCAACTTGGCAATATATTGCCAAATGTTTACCAAATTATAACATCACTTGAGTTTGCATTGAAATTGACATTATTTTCCTCAATAAGGTGTAACAGACCATTTTTGAAACATTCAAATGCAATTAAAAGGGGAGATACACAACTAGAGCCCACTAGGAGTCTATGAACCAAATTTCAACGGCATACTACTTTTGAGTTTTATGCAACATACATACATTCGAACATCACGGGAAACTCGGAGCAATTAACTTGGGGACCGTCAAAATGGACATGTCCGCTGTCCATATGTTCTTAGGTACAAATGCATGTGCGGTCGGGTCGGAAAAACAACTAAGAACATTCATTCACGGGTGAGCAAAATAGAAAGCCTTTACTATGTGAATGGAAGTAAAAAGGAATAATTTGAAACAAATTTTTGGTTTAAAAATGGAAAAAAAAAGGAAAACTCGAATTTCAAGAAAAATGTTTGCAGGTGCAATAGGACCTGACCCAAGGTATCTATAACCAGAATTTCATACATCTGAACATTTTTATCAAGCTAGGACATGACCCACTAACTCCGACCTTCGTACATACTCTGGTTTATTTGTATAGAAATTATTATTATTACGTACAACATCTGAAAAAGCATCTTCCATTGTCAGAGTAAAGAAAGGAGGAAGTTCTTTAAATATTAGGGCTGTAGTGGGGATGGGACGCACTGGCATGATGATCTGGTACTTATCTACTTGATCGATCACAGTTTTGGAAGATTTTTTCAAACAATAAATATTTTTATCATCTTAAAAAATCTTAATTTCTCCTCTCAAAAAGGCATTGTTGCTGAGCTATCAGTTTTGGACCAGTCAGTGAGCAGAAATCTGTCGTGGGCAAATAAAGGGCAATAACAGCTAATTTTATTTATTTATTTATTTTGCATTTTTGTCATCTAGATTCATGGTACAAGCTTGCTTATTTGGTTCCTGCTGAAAAAAGTATACTTTTAACATTTCTCTATTATTAGTACTGAATCCAAAACACATTTCCTCAACTATCTCGAAAACTCATTTCGTCAGATACTGTCATTTACCCGAGTGCCCGCAGCAGAAATAACTCCTGTATTTAGTGAACCTGAAACCTATTCACCATGTAAATGGTAGAGATTTTTTGGATAGCTGAGAACAGAATATTCCTGAAAATGTGATGCTCATAATGAGCTGTATCAGAGTCACATCAGTAAGCTTAGCAGGCTGTGAATTTAGCTACATGAGCACTTATGTCCCCAAATCAATGCCAAGACTCCTTATTCTACAAATGGCAAAAGTCATCGACTTACACCACAGGCCAGCGACTGATAAATCAGGGTTCCGGCTAGGATGTGGGACTGCACAATGTTCACAATATTACTCAAAATCTCACTCAACAAATATCCATTTGCATGCAGTTCCCACAAAAGTCACACTTTTAACTCTTTTTGGTGAAAATCTCACCTTAAACTTTCTCTAGAGTGAACCCTGTGAACTAACAAACTAATATGGTTGGCAAGCGAACCAGGCAATGGTATCAGTGAAAATCCTTTATGAATAGTAACTGTTATGATCTTTTGAATTATTTAACTCGACAATATTTTTCTTAGTAACATTAACATCACTCTTATTTTAATGCATTTTCCCATGCGTAAACCAATTATTTAATGAAAAATAGTACCAATTTTTTTGAAGTGGTATTCAAAAACGGCATTTCTGTGCATGACATCACATGTAGCCAGAATATAACAAGCTTTGGGTTAGCAAATTACTACATTAAATGTGCTGATTATTACTATCTGAGCAAAATCATGATCTAGTTGGAAAAAAAAAAAAACTTGTATGGATAAAGTTCAAGAGAATAAGAAATAAATGAAAAAATATTCATTTTTAAGCATTCAGATCCATCCTTTTTATGCAACATCATGAGTCATGTGACAACCATTAAATATAAGTTCATTCATTACATTAAACACTACAACATTAAAATTGTAACAAAATGTCAAATTAGACAATTGAAGTCATAACATTCTTTTTTTTAATAAACGATTTGTGTAATAGAGTGTTTATAAATGAAAATTGAACTAACTACTTAATATGGTAAACGATGTAACTAGATGCAATATGCAAATTTATTAATCTATACAATACAAATTGATTTAAGATTTCACCATCTTATTAAGACAGAAGTAGAATAGCTGGAAATGTTATCTTTTCATTAAAAAACTTGACAAAAATAAAAATTAAGCAAGCAATTCACTATTAACACTCACACAGAATTTCAATTAAAAATTTTCTAATTGTAAATTTAATAAAAATTAAAAGAAATTTCATTTATTTTCCTCAGAAAAACGAGTTGTAAACATCAAAACTGTAAAAAGTCTGATTCTCATATAGCAAAGTGATTGCATTTTTCAAAATAAAGGCATATAATTTTAGATTTTCATTTTAACAGGCATACAACAAACATTATTAATAACAATAGACATATCTGTTGAAAGTTTATGGTGATTTAAAAATTACAAAAGAATTTAAGGGGGTAAGAAGTACACAGAAATTTCGGAGAATTTTTAAATAGCTTTTCTGGCCCCCCTCCATATTGTTCACCCCTATATTTTATGCCTAGTTTAAAAAATATTGGGCCCCCTTCAGGCTCAGGCTAACAGGTGTTCCCCACCCCATGCATGCCCCTGGCGAGAAGATAAAAGCATGAGAGATGGATACCAGATTTCTGCGATTAATAATAACAATAATAAAATACTGGAATTTCAGTGTTCACTTTTGTAAAGGCATACCTTCCATAGTGATCACTGATGCAGAAAGATTGGATCAAACATTTGCATTTTACCTCCTTCCTCTATGAGGATCTTTGATGCTCGGGAATTGTAATATTCCCAAGCATGAAAGATCCTCTGTGCCAAATTAGGCAAAGATACGATAAAAACTGGATTTGTAAAAAAAAAAATTCATTTTTATATAGATGAATACATTATGAAAACAAATGTTTACTTCTAACACTAACTATGACCACCTAGTCTCAAGGTATCCAAGTTGTGTTGTTGTTGTTTTTTTGAAAAACACCTCCGCCCGTTTTTTTTTTAAATACCAAGAACAATTGATGCGGCAATGGTTCCATCAGTTTTTGTTTTTTAATTCTTACTTTAAGTGCAGAAAACTAGTGATGCAGAATAGTAGCATTCCTAGCAAAGGTGTCACCGGGGGGAAGTAATTTCTAGTTATCTCCCCCCCCCCTCGTTCAAGGGCAGGTTCAGGGGGGGTCAAAGGATCAACTGACCCCCATGACGTGAATCTTACAGCAATTATTATTAAGCTTCATTTTTAAGATCCAAAAAAATAGTACATGGAATTTTTGTTTCAAATTTCTTGCTAGGTTCTGTAAGCCTTAAGAAGTATGATTATTGATGAAAATCTGAGGGAATCTGACTCACACATGGTGCATGTTGCGCCATTGAGATATTTAGGAGGGGGAGGGGTTGAAAAGGCTCGATCTCATTAGGGGAGAGGGAGCTGCTCTGTAGCATATAAGGTGGTTCAATATTTTTTTTATATTGGAGGTACAACGCTAGTCATTCAAATTTGGCCCCTTTTATAAACATTTCTGGATCCGCCTCTGCTCCCATTCCTTATGAAAAGAATAAACTTTTGATGTTTTATACGATCATGAAACTCATACAATCTTTAGAAACGAATTTTTATTTTTCTGTGTAATCAAAGTTTACATTTATAGAAAAGTATAAATTATGAACTTATTTTATGTAAAATTTACCTTAGACGCATTTATAGCCACCCCCTTCCCACAATATTATGCTCCATTTTCGTTGAAATTTGAGATTAAATATCATTTAAGAAACATTTGGATTTGAGGTATTTATGTTTCTGATAAGATCTTAAAGCGCCCCCCCCCTCCTCCAGAAGAGTGTTATCCGGGGTGAACTGCCCTCTGAGGTGATGCTACTGGTGCAGAAATCTTTTAAATAAAATGAATTCATCAAATGATAATGTTTATGAAAAGAATAACAAATGATAAGGGCAAATATGGGTAGTAATAGCAGGGCATATAGATTGTGAAACCAGAGAATATAAAACAGGGCTATATAGATAGTAAAATAACCAAAAATGGCAGCTAGTTTTGAGCAACCTTTAGGGCAATTGAGAACAATCTTGCGGGAAACTATGGATCCGAAAATTGCATCCTAAGTTGAGAACAGTACACGGTTGAAGTTCTGATTATTTAAAAAAAATTTTGTGTGATATTGGCTAAAGAGGTACATAAGCGATTAAGCATAAAATAGATTTTGAAGCTCAGCAAACTAATTTTCAAATTTTACATCTAAAATTTTGGATTGCATCAAATTTTAATCCTTGATTAACGTGAAAGAATAGACGTCTTCCCATGTTTACTTATTAAATGTTTTTATAAACTCCATATTTGATTTATTTAAAATGGTACCTAGCAATTTTGACACCTAAAGTGCTTTCTCTTTTAGTATCGACAAAAAAAGCTTGCTATTAAGCTTGCAGAGGGTTCCTCATTTTCTAAACCGTTTTTAATTGTAATTTACTTATGTTGGTACTTATAAATTTTTAATAAGTTGGTTGATTATTTTGCATGTGTTTTCAAAAATAAAATTACTGAATGTAAGAATTATTTTGTGAAAGTGCTCATAAAATTGATAGCAATGTTGAACAGCATCAAGCCTCAAATTGACTTTCAAATGGAAACATTATAAAGCATTTAACTAAAATTTAACTAGATTGATGATGATAAAACATTACCTGCAGCAAGAATAAATAGTGTGCCTTCTTCCGCTTGTTTTCTTGATCCATTAACATGAGCTTCCAGATATCTTCCATGTTTCAGAGCAATGGCTTCACAAATTTCATTAGATGTGTCTGGATCAAGAGACGTCATTTCTACATATCCTTTTGTTTCTTGGGGATCTTGCTCTAGCCCTTGTTCCATTCCTTTCAAAACTCCACAATTTCCAAAAACAAGTGCTTTAGCAGCATGAGAATCAGAAACACAACAAAACACAATGTCAGAACAGGCAACCACATCTGCAGGAGTTTGACATCTGAAATACAAAAACAAAAAATAAATACAATAAAAGGCAAATCAGTACGTCAGATTTGGTTCTGATTTTCTGAATAAAATTTTGTATTTATAAAACAATGAAAGCAATAATGAAGTAATGTTCTTACAACAAGCAAATCAGAAACATGTTTATTAGTAACATTTGAAGATGGCACCGAGCAATAATAAATTCTACATTATTAGAAATGTGGTTTTATAAAAAGGAGTGACTATATGGGCTTGGGGGAAGGGGGAGGGTGCAAAATTAACTTGAAAGGTAATTAGAAAGCATTTAAACTGAAATCGGGCTTTCAAAATCTAAACATAACTAAAGTTAACAATTAAAGCTTCCTGAAAATAAGCCAGGGAGGTTTAATTGTTTAACTTTAACAAAGGGTAATGTAGAGGTAAAAGGGTAAAATGGTTGCAAAATCCGTTTTTTCCAACTTCAGTTGATAAAAAATAAAAGCAATGCATTAAACACTTTTTTTTTATCATTTCACATTACATTAACTGAGCTGCCATTGAGTTCTGCTATTAAAAATAGTAGCTTTAGTAGATAGTAATATGAAAAATAATCTCAAAATTAGTTGCCATGTGTAAAAATAATTAAAAAATAATCTTCCGTTTTTTAATAGCATTTATATCATAGCAATGTAATGTTCAATAAATAGATATATCTTGACAGCGTGGTATAAAAGGGGAACCACTCAAAGCAGGGGACCAAACCTATATGAGGGGCTTTTTTTCCCCAATAAGCTTTTTCAAACAATCCTTGGAAAAAAAAAATCCAATTTTTGTTTCTATCAGACTTTAGTCTAGCCTTTTTAAACAACCACTAAAGAAACACGTACTGACATTCTGGTATAATTTCATTGTCTGACTGTTAATTAAAGACAACAATTGCACTGCATAAAAAGTGCAAGAAATGTTGCAATCAAGACATATCCAATCGTGTGGAAATTAGTGGTCCTTTTTTAAAAAGGAAAATAAGGCCACAAAAAAAAAAAAAAAGAGCAAAACTTTGACATTCATTCCGAATGCAAATAGCAGTAAACAAAAATAATTGTAGCGAAAACTAACTTTTTGCGAAAATCGCAATCATAAAACTATAAAACTAACTATTTACAAAAAAGCCTGATTAATAAAACTAACTTTTTACAAAAATCATGATTGCAAAAACAAATCAGAAAGTAGAGAGTAAACTCATAAGCAAATTTCCATTTCATTTTCTTCTCTTGGAAAAAAGAAGATTTTATGTACTTAGTCCCTTTTTCAGCAAAATAGAATTAAAAAAAAAAAAAAAAAAAAAAAAAAAAAAAAAAAAAAAAAGGTTGCTTTTTCACTAAAATAGTATTTAAAAAAAAAATCTCTGACCCACTTCCCCCAGTCAACTCTAATTTGAATTCTGAAACTTTGAATTCAAATTATGTTTTTTGCAATCACGAGTTGCAACAAGACACTACGCATTAGAGTTATTGTTTCTAGAAATGGCGCACCCCCCCCCCCCCCCCAAGCATATCCCTCCTCCTGGGAGGTTACATGTGTATAGTTGAGTGTGTGCATGTAGGCGTGTGTATGCGTATGAGCATGCGTGTGTAGAAGATGGACGCCGCTGCCCAAGAGAACTGGATTAAGGGGGACAGTGCTCAGGACCAGAGGAGCCGCGCCAGTGGGCGGTGGTGCTGCAGACGCCCCTGGTCTAAGCTGAAAAAGGAACCACAACATCAAGGACGGTCAAATGAGAACAATAAGCTATTGTGATTGCTCAAAAAATAGAAAAAGTTTTGTCATCAAGCACATTAGCTCTGTTTTCCTATTGAATGTTTTTCAGAACCATACTGATTTATAAAATTTAACTCCCGATGGAATGTTATTTATCAAATTAGTTTTATTTAAATAACACACACAGCTCATAATAAACTCTGCCACATCCGGCATTTCATTTTATTTTCATTCTAATAAAGAATTAGATCCAGTAATAAAAAAAAAAAAAAAAAAAAAAAAAAAACAATAGTAGAAATACATAGAGTACTTTTGTGCCGAAAAAACTAATGGATTAAACACTAATAACCAAGCATAAATTTTGAATGGCTTTTAAGAAAATCATTGTTTTTTATTGCAGACATTATTTGGGTTGCTCCAAAAATAACAAACTAGTATAGAAATAAAACTGACGCTAGAATGCTTTAACAACATGTTTTTATGTTTGTAAAATAAGTTAAAACAAACACTATTATTATTATACATTTAAATAATTTTTTGACATGATAAATGTCATTCCCGTGTGTCCCTACCTCCACCGTAAAGCAAAATCAGCTCTAAAGATTCAGGAAGCCATGCATATTTGTACAGAAATTGTTGTTTAACCTCTTAACAAGTGTTATGCAATGTTGTAAAATAGAAAAATATAAACTTTTCAAGGTTTGCACTATTTAAAAAAAATAGTAAAAAATGTCCTTTGATTTTTTGTCATTCCCCTGTCGAGGAATGGAATGAATGTTTCTCACACCTGGTAATAGTTGTATTAACTCATAATTTAATCTTTGAATTCTGGTCTCATCATAGAAATAATCTTAATTAGTTCTTTTTGAATAAATACACGATGTTGAGTATATTTGGGTGATCCCAAGTTAAATCTTGATAAGTATTTTTAATGACTGTCATTACCCTGTCTCTGATAATTCATTTAATTTTGTAATAATCGCTCAATGAATGATTGACTCTTGTTTGTATAGAGTTTCCCCCCTTACTTTTAGTGACATTGATATTTGTTGTTTGCAGTTATGACAATATATAAGTTAACTTTAAATTTTGTCATTCCCCTGTCGTCCTTCCCCTGCAAAATGTAAGGGAAACAAATAACCACAATAACTACTTTTTGGACAACACGACACTGGATCTTTTTCAATTTCATAAAAGAAGTGTTTCCTTTTCCCACATAAATTATAATATCGTCAATAAAACACATTATTTCCTCTAAGTGTCATTCCCCTGGCACAGTGAATGCCATTCCTTGCCATGTCCAAATTGCGCTGTTTAGAGAAAATGACCCATTTCTCCGGGTGTCATACATTTTGGAAAATAATTCTTTATTAAAAAAAATATTTTAATGAGAGCCTATAATGAAAAGACAAGTTCTGAAGGTTTTTTTGAACCCTAATTTATTTCTTTTTGACTGTTCAAATCCAAATAATGATCAAAAAAGTGAAATTTAATGCCTAATTTTCATTATTCCAAGATAAAAATTAGGCATTAAATTTTACTTTAAAGCGCAGAGTTTCATGCATATTTTATGTTTTCAAAATTTGATGCTCCTTTTTTCTTCCCTGTTCTGATTGTATTGTAGATGCCAGGAGTGCACACCCCCCCCCCCAAGTTCAATGGCGCAAACCCCCTCAACAATCCCCCCTTTTATTTTCAGGTCTCTTTTTTATTTTATTTTTTTAAATACCTTTTTTATTTTTTTTAACTATTTCATTAAATATTTTTTTGATATTTTTTAAAAAAGATTATTTTTTTATTGTTATTATTGATATTTTATTTGAAAAGTTCTGTGCTACGCCAATGACACACACACACAAACTAAATAAATAAAGGAAATTAAATACAAACAGAATAAACTGAAATAAAATAAAATACAAACAAAATGAACTTAAATAAAATAAAATAAATAATTTAAATAAAAAATAAATGAATAAATTAATTTAAAAAAATAACCCCCAAAAATTTAGATGGCACAATTTGAGCCAAAATCCCCCCCCCCCCTTCCCGTGGGCACCCCTGGTAGATGCAGCATAGTAATGCCGACAAGTGTGCGGGTGTTAGAGCCATTTATGCCTTCAAAGTACTCTTGGGCTTCTTTAGTTACTTTTTCTCTCTCATTATTTAAACATTAGTTAGAGTTAAGATTCATAAACAATACTGATGTGTGGTGCATGATGTATCTCTATAAATTTTAAGTAACCAAGCAAATTAAGTAATAAGATGAAGTTTTGACTGAGACATGCTTTTTAGGCTATTTTGAAATGTAAAAGACTGGGGGGAGGGAGGAGATAATAATGACAGTGAACTACTTGGGTTTTGCTCTATGTAATTTTTAAAAAATTAGTTTGTCTGACTTGTGCATTTATGTACATAAAGTTGCATTGATTGGAAAAATTGGCAGCAAAACTTGCAGCACATTAAAAAAATTAAATAATGCTGCAAATTTTAAAACCCAGGTCTTTATGCCTAAAGCTTTGCTAGTAACTTTGCATGAATTGACTTTCTGAAAATTCATGAAAACATTTGGGGTTGGGGATGGGGAGGTTTGGCTGTACAAAAAAACAGCATTTTGGTTTTAACCAAATAACCCTGTGTAAGTAATATATATATATATATATATATATATATATATATATATATATATATATATATATATATATATATATATATATATATATATATATATATATATATATATATATATATATATATATATATATATATATATATATATATATATATATTGGATAAAAGTATAGTAAATTTGTGACTAAAATAGTGCTTAAAAAAGGTTCAGTAAATCAATTTTTTAAATTAAAAATTTCAAATTTAATTATTTTTTCAATTATAAACTGCTTGTACTAGTTGCTGTAAATGCTTGTAATTGCTAAGTACTTGATTTTTAATGCAATAGCTATGGTGTATACTTAAATTACTCTTTAACAGATCAGGTGTTTTTTACAAATAGAATTAAAGCAACTGTTGAAAGAGGAACTATTTTTTTCTGCATGATACCAAAAGAATGCCATCTTGAAACTTTGAATAAAGGTTGCTAACAGAAAAGGCTAAGTAACAAATTTTTTTAAAGCAACTATGCTTTGTTATATATTTTTTAAAACCTCATGAAGGACTGAACAAAACAGCACCAATTGTAGACTTCTAAATCAAATAGTACTTTAATTACAGCCCTCTTAAGATTTTGATCAATGTAAAATTTAAGATTCCTTCAAAATTTAAAAACGCATAAATTTGGAAAGAATTGTTAAAAAAAATTTGTAACTTTAGTTTTTTCATCCTAAAGAGAAGTATAATAAACATCATAACAATCTAAAACATTGACCTTCAAAATTTTTTTTTTATTGGTTGATTTGATATGGACTGACCCAAGAAGAATACTTGAAGGCTATTTCTGCCATAAGCAGGTGAAGGAGTTTTTTTTTTTCACTTTTGCCATCTATTGTACGTTAGCTTTATTGTACAAACTTGCTCATTTGGTTTTGCTGAAAAATAAGCACGAAAAAACATCTTATTACAACAATTCCCTACTGTTAGTATTGAATCCAAAACGCATTTCTTCAAATATCTTGAAAAACCTCATTGAAATATTGCTGCAGGTACAGCCGTTTACCTGCCCCCCTACAGCAGATTTACACCACAAATCCAGCAATGCAATCCACAAACCTATACAGTGAAACCTCTCCTAGCGGCCACCCCTCCGTTCCGTGAAAATGTGGCCATTCTCAAGGGTTTTCATAATTGAACTTGAACCATACTACAGTAAAAACCCTCCTAATGGACACCCCTCTTATGCGGACAATTTTTAATTCCCCGATTCCAAGGAATATAACATTATTAAACCCCTGTACTGCGGTCACTCTTTCTATTGTGAACAAAATATTTGTCCTGTTAGTGTCCGCATTAGAGGGGTTTTGCTGTACTAATGTTATAATTCAACACTTTTTAATATTTTTAAAAGAAAATAAGAATAATAAAAGGTTTTATTCCATGATTTTTCCTTTTTAGAAAAAAAAATCATTCAGTTTGTATCCATATAAAATTTTACAGAAACTGCTTTTACTTTTCAAATTGATTTTTAATTTGGTAAAGCAAATCTAGAATCCAGTCATCATAATTACCGATGATATCCCAAATTTTCTCAAATTTGCTGTGCTGAAAACTTTACTTTTGTTTATCACAATTAATATTAAAAACAACATTGTCTAATTCCAAAATACTGCCGAAGTCTTTTTTTACAATCATTAATCAATGAGTAAAAATTTAAATTTTCCTCAAAAGCTAAAAATTGTTCCCTCTCAGGGAAAAAAACATCAGTCCTCATCAATTATTAAATTAAGGTAGCCAATTGGAGAGTTGTACCTACACGGGTCTATATCTCAAAATGCCCCCCCCCCCCCCCACACCAAAACCAGGCACCACAAAAAGATATAGAGAATTCCTAGCAATTCGCTGAACGAAAGCATTCAGGTCAAAGGAAAAAAAAAAGAAATGAAATTGTAGTCACCAATCTATTTCAAAAGCCCAGACTGGCGAATACCCTGGCGCTCAGAGGGGTTTTAGTGGCCGCTCTTAAGGGTTGATTTGACATTATGCGAATAGACCGAAAATTCTGTTCTGAGGAAAACTGGCCGCTAACAGGGGTGATCACTTCAAGAGGTTTCACTGTAGTACTGAAAGTTTAGTGGTGATCTCTCCTTAGCAGAATGTTGGAAGGCATTGCAGATATGCTCAATATTATCCATGTCTGTGGATTTAAGAAGCCAACGGAAAAGTTAAAAGTCAGAACAGGGCTCCTTCCTGCTGCCTGGGTGTTCCCAATGAGTGGGGCATTATGTCGCTTGTCTATACCAGCATTGTACTGCTGACATTGCCTATATCTGTCTTGTACAATTAGCCAAGTGCATGCAGGGCAAAGTGAAATAGTTGATTTTGTTTACTAATTCAATCACTTATTCACTTACGCATTAATGAATTCATTCATTCACATTCTGGCATTAAATAATTCTTTCATTCATTCATCCATTCATTTATTTTCTCACTCATTCACTATTTTAGTCACCTATTTTTTCTCATAAGGATCATTCTTCAAAAAGTGTAACTTTTCTGTCACACGCCTTTTGCAGTAAAAACTTTACGGAACAATTCATTCAACAATGATTTTTATTTCATCAAAAATAGATCTATTTAAACCTGCCAACGATTTTTTAATATTTTTTATTTTAGTATATTTTTGTTTCACATGTGAATTCTCACTTCTGCAGCATGTAATACACCTTGTGTGACTGTTTATGTTGTTTAATAACTTATTTAATTAAAAATATATACTTATTTATTTACTATTCCTTTCACAAGTGTCTCAAATACTAATTGTTTAAGTGTATCTAATATTTTAATATTGTGTTTTTGTTTGCTTTAGTAGGAGAAGGAGTCATGTCACACAATAAATGCTCACCTCCGTTACCTAACAAAATGCCATTCCTCATTAACACGTGGTAGTAATGACATGAAATTTTAGTTTCCATGATACAAGGGAGCCCTCATGTTTATTTTCAGCCATAGTTGAAGTTGTGAGACTTAGTCGGAAAACAAGAAGATAGATTTTGCTTTAAAAACTTGGTGCGGTTATTCTGACCTTTCACCTCCGTGAACTTGTATTTCAGTAACGTATATTATTGTAAAAAAAAGAAGTGAACATGTTTTCATATGCTTAACATGTGCAGCAACGAAGAAAAAAAAAATTCCCTGAAAAATGTATCTTTCGGGCCTATATTAATGGAAAATTCCTCACCTCTGTGAATCTCACCTTTGTGACAGACCTTATCAATGTCATTATTTCTGAGGTGAAAATAAATGATGGAGGGGGAAATACATCAATAATAGGCAGTATATCAAAATTATAAATTGCCAGTATATCCTTAAATTTACTAAATATTATTTTTTAACATACATTTGAAACTACTAATTAAGCCCTACTTTAATTAAGAGAGCTTAATATTATATTCCCCCTAATCATTAAAATAGCTGTTTGCTTGCACAATTAACAAAATTACTACTTTGATATTCAATTGGCCTTGATTTTTAAACATTAAAAGTTTTTTTTCTTTTCCATTTCTGTGAAAAAGGCATCTTTTAAATTTTTTATTTATGAGTAAAATAATTGAAACTTAGCTGGACCATTGTTTATGGTTACTTCTAGTAGGTAACACTTTTATGTAAAAAAAAAAAGATTTCGAAATTGAAAAATATTTGCGTTCAAAAGTTATGTTTTCTAGAGAATGACCCATAACTATTATTTAATTTTTTTTTTCATTATCTATTAATTTATTCGTACTAGAAATTATTTTATTGGAAAAATTTATTTTTTTTCCACTTGCCCCATAAAATATAAAATGAAAATTTTCATGTAACCAAAATCATCTGGGGAACAAACCTGCTGTCACTGAAGCAGAATATTTAACGATGTTCTGCAAAGTAAGATTGTTTGACCAAAATTGTTCTGCAAGTACTTCAAGCATCGTATAACACAAGCAACCAATGTGACCTTTTCTATAAATCGGGGGCTCTAAATCAAAATCTTATCAGTTTTTTTTTTATTTCAGTTTTTAAAATTTCACTGTTGCTATGTGGAACCTAAACTGATTGAGAATCTCCAAAAATATTTTATATGCTTTCTAAAATGCATAGGAAAAAAAGGATACAAAATTTTATAAAAAATCTAAACCTAGGTGTCAAACCACGTTTTGCTTGTTATTCTTACATGGCATGAAGGAGGAATCAAAATAATGTTTATAAAAAATAAATAACTAAAATAATAAATGAAACAAATCAAGTTAGGGTAGCAGATAAAACACTTTAAAACTTTCTAAACAGTTGAAATATTTTCAGGATGCAAAAGGATTGTAAGGAGATAAAATTACTTACATTTGACTGACAATAACATGTAATAAAATAAAAATTGCAAATAGGGATTAAGAATAGCTCTCACTAAGTTTCACAGGAAAAAAAGACAAGGAAAATGATTAGAGTTTGGATTATGTGCACCAAAAAATCATGAAAAAATCCATGCATATATATGCACTAAAAATACTTTAAATATTCACTAAATGCTAAAAATTATGCATTAAGAGAGAAAAAATATTTGCTTTTTTTAAATCTTTCGTGAAGAAAAAAGAAAAATCTAGTGAAAAACACAAAAAATATGCATTAAAAATTTTTACTATTTTTATGTATTTATATGCATTAAACGTCAAGAGGGGCCAAAATTAGTGATTACATATGCACCTATGCAAAAGATGGTTTTGTAATCTGTGCAAAAGTAAATAACTAATTAAATTAATAAATAAAACTAGGGTTTTAAAGAAATATTTTTAATTTTTTGAATTTAAAAAATAGGAAATATTAGTTAAGTTGAACGTAAGTTATTCATTGTCAAATAAGCATGCATGAGAAACTTTGAAAGAGTTATTTCTTTTACTTAAAATTTCAAAAAATGTTATGCGAGGTAATGTAATGGGACCCCAAATTAGTTTACAGTCAAGCCGTTCCAAGACTTTTCGCGAAAGTCGAAATTTGGAGTGGAAAAATGTATGTGTACAAATTTTTTAAAAACATAACAAGTTCTTTTCGACATTTTACACACATTAAACACCATTCAAACTGTTTTAAAGCATTCCTCAACTATTAGTTTCTTACATAAAGTACTGAACTTTTATTGTATTTAAAAAATAAAAAAGAGCTGTTTTATTCAATATAAAATACTTCAAGATGCACAAAATGAATGATCAATGAGAGGGAAAGACATAAGATAAAATAATAGGGTACCCATAGTATGTAGTACTAATAAAATGCTTCACAATAATAGGTACTGTACAGTAGATACAGTAATAATACCTGTAATTTAAAAAATGAAGATGATGATGCTTTATGCTCAAGGATCAGATTGTTATTTTTATCTATTACATTTAAATTCACTTGCTTGGCCTTTTCTTTTATAAAGTTTCCATTTACGGCTACCCCCCCCCCCCCCTTCATGATCTCTTTAATCCACAATACAAGAGCAGCATCCATTTTAATAATATTTACTTTGCTCGGACTCTGCAAGCTTCAATATTGAAACTAAATTCTGAACTTTTACGGATATCTTTTTGTTTTGACTTTTAATGGTACATATGGAAAATTTACTAATACTTATAGTCGTGCTACCATCAACGTTTTGTAATTGTTCAAGCGTGTGGAGAATCTCCCCCCCCCCTCTTTTTCTGTCAGAAACTTTTTCATCCCATCTTCCTAAACTTTAGATGGAACTATGCACTAATGCGCCATTATATGTCATCAACTTTACTATTTAGAATGAAAGAAAAAAGAAAGATACTGAGTGGTTATTAGATGCATTACCAATGCAATGAGCAGACTAGTTTGATGTGGGAACTTTTGCTGTCAGTGATGCTAAAGGGATGTAATAACCTTCACGAAATCAATACTTAGTAGTCAACAATAAAGCCAATACTTCCTTCCAAAAAAAATCGTGTTGTGGAAGAGGGAATCCACGTCAGCTCTAAAACTCATTACTTGTGAAAAACTCAAGTTATAGCCATTTTGCGTAAGTTGAATCGTGTTGTAGCGGGAGTTGACTATATATAGAATTTCGATTGCATCGTAAACAGAGGTGTGTATGTAAGGACTATATATTCTCAAGTAGATAGAAATTTAAAAAAAACATACATGGAAGTCATTTTTTTAAAAAATAACTTCATTAAAATTAGTTTTGATAAAGCTGTCAAGCAAAGAAAACTTGGAGAATGATTTCTGGAAACCCTTGTAAATTAAATATTGGAGTTCATTCTTTTATACAATTTTTAAAGCGAACAGTACAATATTATCACATGTGATAATTGTAAATAAAATTAAATATATATATATATATATATATATATATATATATATATATATATATATATACATATATATATATATATATATATATACATATATATATATATATATATATATATATATTATAAAAGACAACCTTCCCTCAAAAAAATTTGTTTTCGACTGTGATTGCAAAGATTATCGCTAAAGACAGTAAAGACTTGTGTAGGCAGACTTAAACAAGTTCACATGTTTAGAGGGCTTCAAGTTCTAGATGGATTATGAAAGAAATCTGTTCTTCAGACTTCAGAGAATATCCGCGTAGAGTTTTAAACGTTTTCTGAAAGTCTTGTTAGCTTGAAAACTGTGGATGACTTAAAGGGGGGAGGGTAGTAAAAGATGCCGATTTTTAGACATTTCTTTCGAAAAGAAGACGTTGATAATATCATGTTATTTGTCATATAAGAGAGAAAGGAATATAGACATTTCCATTACAGCCCTCCAAAAATAACTCACAGCCCACTATCCCTTCCCCTCCATACAATGATCCTCATCCAGGAAACTTTTGACTTCCAATGAGATGTACCATGAGTGCTCACGGAGTATATGTCCTAAGGTTCCGATACAAACCTCAGCAATTATTGTGTGAGTTAAAAACTAGATAAATAGATAACATAGTTTCCCAACCACCAACCCTTAATCAGAACAGCAGTAAATGCACAAAAACGAAAGAGGGTAATAAAAAAGGGGGAACATATCTTGTTTGTTTTTTAATTAAATATATTTTTCCAAGGAAAAAAATAGGCGTTTAGCAGTAGTTTTTTTTGTCAGTGAGGAACTTTCCATTGACAGTAACAAAATGGATTCAACCAAAGGCTGATACCTCCCCCCCCCCCGGATGATACAGTTCTGAATTTTCTATATTTTCCTTTTTTTGCTTTTTAATATTTTACATATAGTAATCCAAATTTTTCACCAGGGGGGCAGTTGGCCTATTCCAGGAGGGGGAGGGGCAAAAAAAAAAAAAAAAAAACACTGAACACTAATAGGAACAACAATCAAAAGGTAGGAGCCATACATATAACTGCATTTCTCTTTAATTTACAATTTTGAGAAGATACTAAATCTTAATAAGGTTTTGTAAAGTTCTAGATTTCAGAATGATTAATAAAGGAAAAAAATAGAACATATCTTATCCAAACAGTTTTTAGGTTTTAAAGGTACTTGTGAAGAGTTATGTTAGGCCCTTATTCATTCTAAGGGCAATTCCATGATAAGGTCAACCAGATGATCAAATTTTCAAAATTTAAATTTCTAAACAAATAAGGTGTCATTTTAAAGGTCAAGAGTTGTATATTTTGAAATGCCTGTCTAAAATTTTATCACTTCAGTTATTAATAAGTTACAGGAGGTTAAACTAAGGTGAATATCTTGAGTATTTTCAAACCATATTTGGTGACTGTCGAAGAAATTCTGTTTTTTCCAAAAATACATAATAATATTATGAATTGAGATGAATAACCATTTAAAGATACAATGTGTTGCTGGTGATGTTGCAAAAATGTGTCAAAATATGATTCATTTTGATTTGTAAAAGAATTTCTCTGGGGTACATTAAGTGTACCACAGAGGTTTAACGTTGGGGTACATTAAGTGTACCTCAGAGAGGACATACATTAAGTTTACGTCCAACACCAAAATGGGCAGTTAATTATGCTGGCCAATAATTTTAAAGCTACATACAGGTATTTTTGGGTACAACGTAAGATTTTCAATCTCATTAAAAATCATGTTTTCATTTTGTAACAAGCGAATATTTTTTACGAAAATCTAGGTGTCAGATGTAAAATTTTCTTACGTATGACACTGTTACATTCAACAAACATTTCAACAAACAACATATGTTTTCAACTGTGTTTCTCCTATTTTTGCCTTTGATTTCAAAGTTAAAGTGAAACATGCATAAAAAACAACTTAGTGAATTTACTGTTAGCCCGGTCAATTTAGACATAAAAATAGTGATCAAATAACAAAAATTACATGAAAGCTAAATTTTTGTAGAGACCTTAGGTTTAGCATTACAAATAAAGTGCCAAAAGTCCCCGTCGATCCCATGTGAGCTAAAAAAGTTATTTGGGATCAAAGGTCAAAATTTTATGTTTTTTGGATTTTTCTCAAAAATGGTAAGTTTTATCAAAAAGTACCTCAGAACAAAGTTGTAGATCTCAAAATTCTCTATAAAAATGGTCCTCATGATTTTTCGCAAAGACCAAACCATTTCCCAGACATTGCGTACTCTCAAAAGACAGCCAGTCATTTACAGAATCCCCTCTACTCGCATGGCCTTGAATAACATCTGGCTATTCTAGTCCGTGTGGCATCGCTCACATACCCAGTGGTGCCTAACCCACTAAGGGCATGGGCGCACCCCTCGATATCACAGAGCCCCCCTTCAAAAGCAACAGCCCCCTCCAAAAACTGAGAAAAATACCCCTCAAAACAGCCTCCTTTAAATGTTTTTTGAGCTCTCAAACTGTAACCACATTTCATACAATAAAACATAGTTTGGCTGGCGAGTCGCATTATTATCTTGACTCCTGACAATGTTTGGCCCTAGTGATACATTGTGGGTAAGATTTCTGGATTCTAATCTGACTCTAAGTAATCTATCTCTCTTGGTTAGACAACAAACCGTGGTTGACGCTTCTTCATCTAATTTTGCGCATCATCTTACTGCTTTAGTATAACGTGAGGTATTGGGAATCATATAATTCAGTAGTTATGCCCTCAAGCACCATTTCTTTTAAAGTTTTATCTGATATTCCTTTTTTAAGAAGATGATCCGAGTTTTCCCACTTCTGTTTATCAAAAAACTCAAGTTGAAATCTGGTATTGTAAATTTTCGCTATACAATCGAATTCTTCAAACTTGCCATTGTACTATATTTTAATCATCAGCTCTTGTTCTGCAAATTGGTTACTTTGAGAATCTAAAAAATATAACACTAGGCATTGCGGATGACCATCATCAGAGAATTTGTTTTGAGACGGATTACGACGACCAGTTCGAAGATGGACAATGAACCTTTATAATTCCAGATTTCAATTTTGAAGCTGAGAGACTACTATGAGCTCATTGATAAGCAGAACTGGTAAAACTCGGCAGCTCCCTCTTTCAAAAAGGGGATTTCCGATAAAACTTTGAAAGAAATTGCTTGATGGTGTACCTACTGAGTAGTATGGTTTTCAAAACCTCACATGTCATACCAAAGCAGTGAGACGATAGGTTAAATAAGAGAAAGAAGTGTCAGGTACAGTTTGTTGTCTAACCAAAAGGGATGGATTTATTCGAGTCAGATTAGAATCTAGAAATATTAAGCCACAATACCATCAAGTCACAATTTCAATCAAGAATGAAAATAATGAGAAGTGTTCTAGTTCAACTCGCACGCCAAACTTGTGTTTTATTATAATCAATGTGGTTACAGTTTGAGGGCTCAAAACCCATTAAAATTTCTTAACGTCTTTTACTTCAAAGGGTAAGTTATGTGGGCTGTTGCAAGCCACATTTTTTAAAAAAATTTTATACTTAACCTTTATTCTCTATCATAGATAAATTTGACATTTTGAGCCAAAGTTATGGGCTAAGTGGAGAACTAACATTGTTTTTTTACTAGATAAGAAATGCTTTTATAACTTATTTTTTCCGTATCTATGTAAGAATTAATTAATATGAAAGCAAACTTTTACAAATCATAACTTCTAATATTTTTTCTCTAAGTACGGAGCAATACGATGTTATTCAATTCTGACACTATATTGGTCAAATTCAAGATTCAACACAGGTGTGGAACTTTAAAATACAGTTTACTATTAAAATGATCTTATGCAATGTGCAATCTACACAAAAAGTCTGCTCTTAAGAGCGATAACATCAAATTTTTCAAATTTTGATATTTGATGAAATTATTGTAACTTTTTCCAGTTTTTATGCATTTATGGTCAACTTCAAGGCACGAGTGACACCTCGAGATATTTTTTGCGGTCAGAATCCTTTTGCATAACCAAATATCTCTACAAAAGGAACTTTTCCGGGCTATTACTTAGCGTTTATCAGATTTTGATTTTATTCAATCCACCCTAATGAACATGGCCAGTACTTCAAAAGTAAGTCCACCTCGTACTAGAGCGGGATTAAGTGAATCTGAACCCAGATTTTGTTATAAAAAACACTGCTTATTTTGTGGCGAGAAAGTGGATGAAGAGGCTGAGAAGAACAAAACGCAGAATTATCGCAGAAAAATTCATAAATTTTCTACACTTGCATTCAAAGAATCCCTTTTACAATTAGTTAAAGATCGTTCTCAGGTGTGTCAAAAGCTGCCCTTGCACGTTTTAATTTGGAGTATGATTTAGTCAATGCTTTATTAATTTTTCTACGATAATTCTGCGCTTTCTTCTTCTCAGCCACTTCATCCACTTCACAGCCTCAAAATAAGCAGTGTTTTTAAAATCAAAAGCTGGATTCAAATTCACTTAATCGCGCTACAGTACGAGGAGGACTTACTTTTGAAGTGCTGGCCCTGTTCATCCTAACGTTGCTGCAGAGATTGAACTTTTTCGGGCGTATGATTTTCTGCAATCTATGCGACTTGTAACAGACTTTTGACTTCTTAAATAATCAGCATTCTTATAACTTCTCCCAACACTTGCATTGATTGAAGTTGGCATTCCACGACTGCCAAGCACAACAGTTTCACCTTCAGTCCAAAGTTTATTGCAAATAAAGCAAAATTGTGACAATATTGATTAGCATAAACAACAATACAGCAGGTACATCAGGGGTGTCCACCTAGGAGGGGTCATGGCCCAGACTGCGACATCGAAGTTTTTAGGGGTATTTTTTCATTTGGGGGGGGGGGGGGATCTCTGTGATGATGAGGTTGGTGCACCATTGCCCTTAGTGGGTTGGGCACCCCTGGGTATGTGAATGACGCCACATGGACTAGAATAGCCAGATGTTATTCAAGGACATGCGAGTAGAGGGTATTCTGTAAATGGCTGGCTGTCTTTTGAAAGTAGGCAATATCTGGGAAATGGTTTCGTTTTGGAGAAAAAATCATGAGGACCATTTTTATAGAGAATTTTGAGATCTACAACTTTGGTCTGAGGTACTTTTCGATAAAACTTACCGTTTTTGAGAAAAATCCAAAAAACCTAAAATTTTGACCTTTGACCCCAAATAACTTTTTTAGCTCACATGGGATCGACGGGGACTTTTGGCACTTTATTTGTGATGCTAAACCCAAGGTCTCTACAAAAATTTAGCTTTCCCGGAATTCTTGTTATTTCCATTGTCTAAATTGACCGGACTATGTATATACATTTAGGGTTGCTAGGGGTAAGTTTTTTGAGAAAAAGTGTGCTGAATGAACGTAATACAGTTGATTAAGATCAATTTTAGCAAATTTACCAAAACTATGAGTGGAAAAAGCAATTGGAAACACTAAATGAATGCGTCTATGTAAAGTTGGCTAAGGAAGAAACATAATCTTGATGGTTTTCTATCAGGTAAGTTTCACTAATACCTAATCACCAGATTTTGTAGCTGAACTAGCAATTCCTACTAAGTCATCATAGTTGTCTTGTATTTCACTAATACAAATATTACATCAGAGTTGTTTTTGAACTTCAAATCCTCACTGTTATGGGAGCAACCACTTATCCCATAGTGTGGGGACCTCTTATAGCGAAATTTTACGGGGTAAGTATATGCTAACCGGGAAACACTTTGGAAAATGCTGCTTAAACACGCCAAAAAATATTTTTCAGATTTTTTTTTGACTAAGTTCTCTGACCCACAAAAAAAATTCCACGTAACCCAAATATATGCAAAACTAATCACTGTGATGAACCATGACATGATCAATGTAAAAAAGTATAAAAACCATATGCATATTTCAGTTTTACGGGGTGACAGATTTACCCCAGTATCCCACTTTCCCCAATCAACCCTACTTTTGAATTTACTTGATAAATTTTGTTTCAATATATGTAACCTATAATTTACATATTTATAACTGTAATCATTGTTATGTATTTACATTTAAGAGCAATAGTTTACGTCCAATATGAACAATTTACGTCTGACACTGAAAATTTACGTATAACACCAAACTAAAAATATTTTTTGAATAATTTTATTCTTTATAATATCATTGAAAAAACTGGGAAACATGCTTCAATCATAAGTATACTTTAGAATTAAGCTGTTTTTAAATTTAGCATTAAGCAAATTCACAGATTTTTAATAATTTTTAAGGGAAACCATCAATTTTACTATTTGTGTGTTTATGTCCGACACCAACTCTCTAAATTTTTTTATTTATACTTTAGGGATCTATTTTGAAAAACTAACATGATTTTTTATTCAGTGGGATGAAGCAAGTATCTTGTAAATAAACTTAATCATTTTGGAACAGTTTATATTTGGTAAATGGAATTAAAACTGAGAAATTTTTCTTCATTTTTCACGTCCAACACCATGGAATTGCCCTTAATCAGGAGGCCTAGTCTCTGCCCAATACGTAAAAATTTAACGCATGCAACGCCCACCCGTGACGTCACTTTTACGTACGCAACAAAATTCGCTAGTCTCTGCCCTTTCTTACCGGACGCAAAAGGCAGCTGCCAAAACGCGAACGTACGGTAAATTAACGCCATGATTTTTCTGGCGTAAACCTTTCGTACGTACGTTTAAGAGTCAAAACAAAGATGGCTGCTGTATTCGCCGCGCAATGAGTTTTATGAAACTTGCTGAACTATTGGAACTTATCGAAAGAAAAGTATTGAAGAATCATCACACGCGTTGGATATTTTTGATGCAAGGTTTGTCAAACTTTATAAATAGATCAAAAGTTAAGTGATTAACGCCACAGAAGTGAAACATTGCTTTCCCTCCTGTATATAGGGTTACCAGCTAATTTGCGAGTACATTCTTCGTCACTGTTCTACAAACACAACATCATTTTTAATTCTTAGCGTTCATTTATATTTATTGATAAGAGTGAAGTAAAAGATCTTGCACCATGGCCCTACGAAATTTGCTGTTGATTTTGTTTGTACAGATTAATTATTTTCCGACAGGTAAGTGGGTCATTCCATTTTAAACCAAGCAATGAAATAAACAAAATTCTCAAGCTGATCGTTTCAGATTTTCAAGAAACTTTGCGAAATCCTACTACTCTCTGACACCTCAAATGTATATAAACTTTAAAAAAAAATCTATCTTACACAATTGATCAGTAACTAATGTCTGAGTTTGTTAAACACTATTTTCCCCGCAGTGTTTTGAAATGTTATACCTAACTCAAGTTCTATGGGAGCTTCAGAGTTGCATAATAGCTCATTTTAAAGAAAACTGCATATGCCTTACTTTGATGTGTAACAACACAAATATTTCAGATAAAAATATTTTTTCACAATTTTAAATTTTGACATTGTGTCTCAAAAATTCAGGGTTTTTTTTTTTTTTGTAATGTATTATAATGAATGCATCCCAAATGTTCAGAGTGGGCTCAGAACAGTTGATACAAATATTGTAGGATAATTTTTACAAAAAATTGGCTTAAAAAAATCCTGACTAGTGTTATGCCGGATGTCCGAGGGAAGATAAAGATGTGTATCCTTATCTGTTTTTTCCAGATCTTAAACAAATCTTTTATATTCTTAAATTTCAACACATATTTGAATTCTAAATATAGATAGACATGAAACACTCT